>NW_017306908.1:203062-312973 GCF_000935625.1 Nanorana parkeri | reverse complement strand
TATATATATATATATATATACATACATATATATATACTGTGAGGGTGTTCACCACGCAGTAAATAGGGACAGCAAGCAACGATTTTCCAAGTGAAAACACACGTGCAGTTTATTTACACTATTTACAAACAAAATCAGCAAAATAAAAGAAAAACATGACAATAAATCCTTGCCTCTTGGCAATTTCCCTAACTATCCTTGTGATGCTTCAGCACCTAACTCCCTACTTAACAAGCTGCCACACAGGCTGCATCTCACCACACTAATTGGGTTTTTCACCACACAGGCAGGTTCAAAGCTCCCTGGTCCACTCCGGCACAGAAACTGGTTCCTGGGTGGAGAATGTCACTAAGCCGGCTAGGAGCTCTTATAGAGGCCCTAATGAGCCAGCTTACTTCAGCTGGGCTCATTACCTCTAAACTCCAGCACTCCCAGCACCTTCCTCTAGTGGAAGAAATCCGTATACAGCCTGAACCTGGGACACACATATTTGCCATCCTGGATACACCCAGACAATTTTACCTCTCTGCTGTCACAATATATATATATATATATATATTGTAAGAAGGACACTGGATTGTAGTCAGGAAATGCAAGTAAAATGCAGTTAATGCATTAAGGACAAATACAAGAAGTCTCTTTCCACCAACGGGGTACACTTCCCCTTTTAAACAAGACAGCTTACTTGAGCAACAGAAAGGACAGTCCTTTGTTCACAAAAAGGCCAATAATCCATGCACTTTACATGATAATTTACTTTTTTTAAGCATAACAAAATAAAACAGTTCATTTGACTTTTATCAGAACATCGAGATTCTGTTGCACCGACATCTGACTATCTCATACACTCCCAGTGTGTGTCTCAGGGCATTACTGTATTTCTCCACAAATACAGTCCTCAGTATGGCTCTGTAGCTTTCCTTAGTTCTAAGCCTCTCAGCACACACCTGTGTGATACTTCACACTGCTCACCCCTCGTGTGCCACTAACTCTCTCTCAGCAGTCTGTCCAACAGGTCCCTTGGGCCACCGACCCTCTCAACCTCTCCCAGCCTTCCCCGACTGTTCCACATGTGCCTTGAGCATGCAACGAGTCTGCCTGTGGTCATGTGCCACCTACACAATCACAACTACCTTGAGCTCTGGTCTACACTCCTAATAAGGCTGATCTCAGCCACTTGATCCTCCTAGACTGATCATTGGCAGTGAATACCTTTGTTACTTTGGCGGTTCAGTGTGCATACCTTTGTTACATTGCTGGTCAGTGTGAATACCTTTGTTACTTTGGGGGTCAGTGTGAATACCTTTTTTACATTGGAGGTCAGTGTGAATACTTTTGTTACATCGGCGGTCAGTGTGCATACCTTTGTTACATTGGTGGTCAGTGTGAATACCTTTGTTACATTGGCGGTCAGTGTGAATACCTTTGTTACATTGGAGGTCAGTGTGAATACCTTTTGTTACATTGGTGGTCAGTGTGAATACCTTTGTTACATTGGCGGTCATTGTAAACACTTTAGTTACATTGGTGCTGTGCTGTTAGTTATGCTATCTTTAGTGAAGATCTATGGGGGGTTGTCCTTGTATTAGGGTGCTCCATGGTAATATACATGGGGTGTCAATGCCTGTGGCTTTACATATAGGGCTTCAGAATATGATGGTCATTCTTTTCCGAAATTCTGGATATGTTTAGTGTGAGCTGCTTCATTATGCTTTCTGGACTGGTACACATTGGGGTGCTCCACAGTAAACTATTTGGCGTGTCATTGCTTGCGGGTTCACATATACAGCACTAGTAGCTGATGGTCTTCCTTTTTCTAAATGCTTCTGAGATAATTGGTTTGACATGTAACACAGATCTTCTATTAGTTTTGGAGTGCTGCTTTATGGGATGTCTTTGCAGGGCTAGCACTACCATAAGACTGCCTGAGGGTGCCGGGGGGGATGGATGCACCTTCACCTGTGTAGGCAAAAATCCTTGCATCGGCCCTGGTTGCATTTGAATGAGTGGTAATATGCAATAAGATTTTGCTGTTGTGGTCAACATGGTTATTCTTCGAAGTAGATCTCTAAAGAGTGTCCTTGGGCCCTAAGGGTATTGGTTAGTACAAGTGGTCTGTGATTGTGGTCTGTCCTTTAGTCTTCTGTACTGGCAAGGTATTGTCTTAACATGGGGTGTAGTAAATTTTATCCCTTTGCAGCTTTTTACATTTTTTGTGATAGTTGTCTTTCTCAGACTTGTGAAGTCTATTTGAAACGTGATGATCAAGGTCCTTAAGGACTGTGGTATGTGTACATGTTAACAGTTTCTCTTGATAGTGATGATCTTAAGTTCCAACTTATCTAAAATACTGCTTCTCTAGAAAATAATATCCATGACTTGTTCCAGTTGTTGGCATATTCAGAATCTTCTAATTGGAGCTCTCAGACCACTGGGGATGATTCTTTCAGACAGATACCAATTCAGAAGTTTAAAATCTAGTGTGTGTTTAATATCCGCCTCAATATTCTGTTCTGAGGTTCTGAGAAGCTGTATTATCTAATTTATTATGCTTTGAGTTTTTGGAGTAAAATACAGTATTTGCTCCTTGTTATCGAGCCATATGTAAGAGGTCAGTAAAGCTAACATGAATCATCTGTATATATTGATAATTGTTCTGCACTTTCATTTTATTTATTCACATGCTGTTTTTTTTTTAAATATGGCGGGATTTGACGTCATTATGACATCATGGGGTGGTTCTGGGTGTATCCTGTGTGTTCTCACCATATGAAAGTTGAATGTTTGTGGTTGTCACTAAGTCGCCTTGAAGAAGGGTCACTGTGTGGCCCCGAAATGTTGGCTGTATGATGCATGTGACAATTCAATAAAAAAGTGCTTTACTTCTCGCACGTATCATCGAGTGCTGGTGACTTCTATTATGGATTGTTATCGAGTCGTGACACACTAAAGCTCTGTAAGGGGGATTTATCAAAACTGGGGCAGACAAAATCTGGAGCAGATTTCCACTGCAACCATTCTGTAACCTCAGCTCTCTTTCACCACTGTCCTCCCTGCAGTAAGATTCTAATACATCTTGATCCTGCTTGCAGCTCTGATGCTATCATTTCTCCCAATAATTGGATTCTAGAGTGCTCACTGCTCTTGGCCCTGTTTGTGAGTCTAGTGTAGACTTGCTACCTTTATCAATTCTCATATTGCTGGACTACGCTTTCGAAAAACCTACTATTCATTCATCAAATGCAATTAATTCTTAATCCTCTACTCAAGTTTTAGTCTTATTATTATATTATTTACTTCTTTTTCCACCAAGGTCTGTTTTTTCTTCACAAGTAGGGTCCAGTATACTGTATTTGTGAGTTTTTTTATCAACATAATATATACAGAGCACTGTTACACATTTCTATTATACATTTAGTCATCCTGACATTGCTACTAGAAGAGATGAGTGTGCTGTACATGCACCTTTTTTGGAATAGTTTTGGATACCTCTGCTAGTGCCCTGAAGAGTATATGACAATTGCCCCATTGCACTGCCAAATCGGAATCTCATAATTAATATAATGGAGGGTGCTGAATGACATGCAGATGGTGCTGTATAAATCCAAATGTAGAAGAAGTAGTCACCTGCAAACCTAGGTCCAGTCATCAATCCACCCTTTTAATGAAATCAGATACACATGGCATCACAAGTACAAAGCAATGTTTTGGAACATAGCATGGTTCCTTCATCAGGCAAGAGGCACAGTGACAAAGGTCAGTCACTGTGTGTTACGTACCTTCTGGGAGACCGGATGTGAGAGGAGGCTTCCCTTGCACCTTGTGTCCTGGGAGACTCTGAGGATGGGAACAGAGCCCAGCGGGACAACAAGTGGCAGGAGTGCCAGTGGTGTTGAGCACCGTGCAAGCCGTAATCCCAATGAGATGAGCCAAGGTCAGGATCCAAGCGGGCAATTCCAGTACAAAAGGGGTCAGGCAGAAGAATGGTCAAATAACAGTTCCGTGGTCTAGGCAGGCAGAATTCAAGGTTTGTCGAGGAAGTCCGGGTCACAAGGATCAAGCAAGATATCACAAAAACTGAAACAAGGATTAGCTGACGATAAACCAGCAACATGGTGGTACTGCTGCTGGGTTTATATAGGGCCAGTGATGTCATTTCCTGTGCGCCGCTATGGCGCATTTTCGTGCTCGTAAGTTACTGCTTCTGCGCATGCGCGGGATGGCGCATTCCTGAGCAGTGCGGGAACGTGCAGGTTGCACATGCGCAGATGGCGGAGATCCGTTACACTGTGCTTCTTGGCTGATGAAGGGACCATGCTAGGTTCCGAAATGTTGCTATGTATTTGTGATGCCATGTGTATCTGATGTCAATAAAAGGACGGATTGATGCATTCAACCTAGGTGTGCGGGTGTCTACTTCTTGTACATCTGAACAGAATATATGAACACTTGTCACTATCAATATGTATCCTGGAATGTTAACACCAGTGATGTTACACCATGGTCCGCTTATCTGTACAATCCTTACAATATTTCTGCAGCAGAAAATTGAGACATTCTAGTAATAGTTGCAGTGGTGGGGTGGTGTCATTAAAGTGCGAAGTGGAGATGAGCATGCCACAGTCCCAACATGTTAAAAGAAGCGAGTGCAATTAACTGCCAAGTGCCACAGTAATTTGTGGCACAGTGACCCCCCTAACTGAACATAAAGATCTTCAAGCATGCTTGGAAATATCTTAAAATAACTTAACAGACTCCAGTTGTATCTGTATCATCACTTGTGTATAATCATTATCATTAGTCATCATTCTCAAACTTAGTCACAGTGCCAGTGAAGCTCAGGAAATGTTGGACCTGTTTACTTTGAAAAAAGTAAAAGAAGCCTTCCAGTCTCTCTATGTCTGTTCCTCTGTTCTCACATTTTACAGTTATTGTAGTTGCAAAACTTCTATAGTAATAAATGAGAAAACAGATGGAACAAAATGTGTTAATACCTAATAGATGTTCAGTTCAAGTCTTCTCCCGATGGTGGTGAAGTTTGCCTTCCATCCTGCTGATCTCTTGTGCCTCTTTAAATCACTTTTAGTGTCTGTTCATGTTTCAGCTCTTTCATTCTTAAATTCTCTTTAGATTGTTGAGCCAATGTGGAACAACAGAGTAAAGAATATGTGACCCTGCTGCTCTGTTTAGGAAAGAAAGAAGTCTTGTCTTTTATGAAAGCATGCTACACAAAGTCATTTATAAAACATTCATTAGATAAATGTTCAGCAGAGCTCCTGAGAGCAGAAATGAAAGTGACAATGGAAGGGACTTATTAAAAGAAAGTTAAAAGGGAAAAATAGAGGCACAACAGGAGAAAGAAATGACATGAATCCAAAGATGGAATTCCATATTAACAACAGCATTTTTGGAAAAGGGAAAGCGTATTTTAATAAACTGTATCATACAGTATGGTTTTTAAAAATAATTATGTATTTTTGTCTCTTAAGGATATTTATATGAGGTTAAAAAATACATAGAAATCAGTGATGTTGTGTCTGGAGACCCATTGGCTTTACACTGTCGTTTTCACACCCCTTGGCTTTTGGCTGCCCTATGCTCATCTCTATGAGAGAAAAAAGCAAGCGTAAGAGCTGTTACTTCATGGGCGGATATTACTCCCATGTATCCCTGTCCTGTAGTGTCCAAACAAAAACATTTCAGTCATTTCCCTATGAGCACTCAAAGGTAAAAGCACTCAGAGAGGTTCTCTCATACTGTAAGATAGCTCCTAATGGTTCAGAACTCCCTAAGAGATAAGCATAAATTGAGATAGATGGTGTGGGAAGGTAGTAGAACATGTAACTACGTGGCTGTAAAAGGCAGAGTAAAAGTAGGCTGAAGCCTGTAATTCTGGAGCAGTCGAAGGTTGCAAAACACAAGATTATAGTAAAAAATATATATATATATATAAGCAGTTGCCTGTAATTCTGGAGCAGTCGAAGGTTGCAAAACACAAGATTATAATAAAAAATATATATATATATATAAGCAGTGACTGGCAGGATTGTGGACAGTGTCACATAAGGTTTTCTCTAACACATGGTAAAGGGCTCCAGGGACTATTCTGGGGCTTTGTCAAGCTTTGGTTGGGAATAACCCTAAATTCCTGGGTCTATTTCATACCTGGTTGCCAGATCTCATTCGCTAAGTAATCTCCTAGCCTAAAATGTGCATTGAAACCGCTAGGGAACCAAGAAATCAGACAGAAACTTAAAGTGCAGGTTAAAAATAAAAGTTTATTGAAAATAACAATACACACAAATGGCAAAAAACAATGGAGAAAGTCCTGGACGTCGTCGGTACCAAGCCAGAGGTCAGATACCAAAGAGGGTAGGCAGCTGAACCAGGTCAGGGGACACTGAGATCAGAATGAATAGAAACAATAGCTGGAGTCAGGAAGCAGGAGGTCAATCAGCCAGAGACAGGGTCACACACGGAGAACCGGAACCACAACAGAGCACTTGGTAGAGCTGAACACACACAAGGGCGGAGAATAAATTAACAGGCTGATGATTAAATAGTGCACTGGTGTTGCACCATCACTCTGAGACAGGTAGTTGTCAGAAGTTTGTTAGTAGTTGCAGAATGATAATGTCTACGGGTTTAATCATAGGAGGGGGAAGAGGAACAAACAGCGAAAGACACACTGCAACAGAAGACAGGCTGCAGCTCAACTGGATAAGGAAGGGTAAAAAACGCTGACATAAACATGTGCAAAAAAATGCCGAAAATGGCTTTGGCAGCAAAGAAGTTAAATGCCATCAATGTTCCAGCCACCAGGCATGCATAGCCTGATGGTTTAGCTAGTTAGATCAGTGCTGTGTTGAGAATATGGGTAAACAGGATTTGTTTTTAGTCTGTGGGGTGAATAACTGATTTTTTTCTGTTGTGTGGGCATATCCTACAGCCATTGCTGGATACTAGAACATACAGGCAATACCTGCCAGGCAGTGACTAGAACTGTATAGCAGTGTTGCAAACCATTCTTACTGCTCATCACTTTGTGCTGTGGGGCTTATTCTTCTACAACTGTAATTTCAACATAATAGACCAAGCATTGAGCACCAGTGTTGCTTGTCTTAAAAGTATTGCCTTAATCTACCATAAACTGTTCATTGTTATTGCTTTGTGTTGTGAGCCTTATTCCACTTCATTTACAATTGCAGCTTTTAAACCTGGAATTAGGCACCAATGTTGCTTGTCTGAACAGTACAGGTGACACTCGAATAATTAGAATATTGTGCAAATGAGGCTAGTAAGGGATAGGGTATGGGGTAAGGTTAGAAGAAATGAGAGAGAGGGGGAAGGGGAGGGGATCGGTCGAGCATCCAGAACGGGGTGCTAGCTTGGCAAGTCACGGTTCAGAGCTTTGACGCAGGGCCTCATATTCCGGGGAGAGGATAAACTCATTCCAATAAAACCAGGTCTTCCTGAATTAATCGGGGGCATTACGGAGGGAACTGGTAAGATCCTGCATAGGGTAAATGTCGTGAATCCTATCAAGCCATTGGGATACGGTGGGGGGTTCAGGAGTTTTCCACAGGGCTGGGATACATGCTCGGGCCGCGTTAACCAGGTGTCGCACTACAGAGCGTTTGTAGGTTTTGGTCGAGAAGTCATTATGATGCAGGAGGAAGAAGGCCGGGTCCCGAGGTACTGAGTGGTCAGTGAACGTTTGGGTGCTGGCGTGGACCTGGTCCTAAAATGCACTGAGTGAAGGGCATGACCAGAAAATATGGATGATATCTGCTGATGGGGCTCCACAACGCCAGCATATGTCAGGCGTCTGAGGGTACATGGAGTGTAGAATTTGCGGTGTCCTGTACCACCTGGTGACCAGTTTGTATCCGGACTCCTGGTATTTATTGCTAATAGAGGATTGGTAGGACAATGAGAGCAACTTTGTGCGTTCTTCGGGGGTGAACCAGACTCCGAGGTCCTCCTTCCACCTCGAGAGGAACCATGGAGCGTCTGGCGCGCAGGCGTTCAACAGGAGCTTATAGCAGAAAGATAAGACATGGCGCGCTGGACACTCCCGGGTGCACTCAGATTCAAATGGGGTCAAGGTCCTGGAAAGCTGAGTCAGGGAGGGGAGAGATCTCAGAAAATGGAGCAATTGCATAGTACGCCAAGGGTCCAGGGGTGGAGCGTCTGTGCTAGCGGTAGAGGCGAACGTTGTGGGCACGGATGCACCGCTCAGGAAGTGTAGCGCTCTCGATTTCCCAGGGGCGCCAGGTCTATGAAACCTATTGTCGTCAATGCTCGGGGGAAAGGCCGGGTTGCCTAGGATTGGGACCAGCGGAGAAGGGTAAGGCGAGATGGAATAGTGTGAGAAGGCAGATCGGGCCACTGTCAATGTAGGCATTATGGTGGGGTGAGAACGAATGGCAGGGATTAGGGGAGAAGAGCACCACGGCAATCCCGACAGTGTCGTCGTAGAGAGGGCTTGCTCAAGACCGGGCCAGACCTTTGAGGTGGGATGGCGACACCAATCCAGTACCCGGGTCAGGTGGGTGGCAATGTAATAGAGGTGTACATCAGGCAGGCTCATCCCACCGGAGTGTTTCGGTAGTCGGAGTATGTTGTATTTGAGTCAGGGGGCTTTCCCGCCCAAACAAATTTTGTGAATAGAGTTCTAAGCGTTCGGAAGAATGACGAGGGTATCCGTATCGGGAGAGCCTGGAGGGGATAAAGGAGCCGGGGAAGGATAGTTTGCTTTAAGATGTTGCAGCGGACCATCCACGAAAAGGTGCCCTTGGACCATTGCTTGAGGTCCAAGCTGATGGCAGTCAATAGGGGGGGAAAGTTAAGGGAGAAGGTCAGGGACGGGTTTTTGGGGAGTTGAATGCCCAGGTATTTCAGGGACGAGGGGGACCACTTAAAGGGGAAGTTGGCTAGTACCCTCCGCAGGCGTGGGCCTGTAACGAATCCTACCTGGTCTAGGTGAATCAGGTCACCCAAATGTGGGGCTAAGCGGTGGGCAAGGATCTTGGCAAATAGTTTTGTGTCAACATTGAGGAGGGAAATGGGTCTATTACTGGGGCATAGGGAGGGGTCCTTGCCCTCCTTTGGTATAACCAAAATATGGGCTAGAAGTGATTCAGGAGGCAAGTTAGCACCGGTACGCAGTGAGTTGAGAGCTAACAGGAAGTGAGGGGAGAGATGAGGGAGAAAGTGTTTGTAGTAGGCTAGGGTATATCCATCTGGTCCCGGGGCTTGCCTGAGTGGGAGGTTTTGATGGCAAATTCTAATTCTGCAGAGGTGATCGGTGACTCTAGGAGGGAACAAATGGAGGGGTCAAGGGAGGGCATGGCGGAGTCGGCGATATAAGCGGTTATGCGCGTCGAACGAGTCTGGGAGGAGGCGGTAGCGGATTGAGGAGAAAGATTATAGAGGGACAAGTAATAGTCACTGAACGCGGTGGCTTTGTCTGACGGCGCCGTGTATTTGGTGCCATGGGCGTTGACTATGTGTGGTATATAGGTCCGAGCGTGTCGTGTACGCAGGGCACACGCCCGGTATTTGCCACATTGGTTGCCATACTCGTAAAATAACCGCCTGCATTTAATTAGGGAGGACTTGACTTTGGTGAGGCAGAGCGCCCAAAGTTGTTCCCTAACGGAGCACAGCTGTGACCCCACTGTGTGGTCTACTGAGGTGTTATGGCCGGATTCAAGAAGGCGTATCTGCGTCAGGAGGTCGGTAATACTAGCGAGGCGTTGCTTCTTGAGTCTGGCACCATGAGCAATAAGGGAACCCCGTATGGTCGCCTTGTGTGCTTCCCACACGGTGTAGGGGGATACGTCAGGGGTATTGTTTTCCTGGAAGAAGAATCGTAGCTCCTGACCTATGTTCTCTGAGATGGTAGGGTCATGAAGTAGGGATTCGTTCAATCTCCACTGCCAAGGGCCAGGAGGGGGGCCGTCCAGGAAGAGGTCAAGTAGGACGGGAGCGTGGTCAGAGAAAGTGATGTTACCAATGTTAGATGAAGTGACTCGGGGGAGCTGACTGTGGTGAACGAAAAATAAATTGATGCGGGTATAACGGCGGTGGAGGTGTGAAAAAAAGGTGTAATCCCTCGTGGAGGGGTGTTGGATGTGCCAGACATCTGCCAACTGGTGGTCAAAGAGACACTTCTTTATGCGGTTCAACTTAGCGAATGAGAGGTGGGAGGAGGACGTGGAAGAGTCTAAACTCGGGTCCAGCACAAAGTTAAAGTCGCCCCCTAACACCAGCAGACCTTCCCGAAAGTCCGCCAGAAGGTCCAGGACACGTATCAAGAAGGAGATTTGGTCATGGTTAGGCAGGTATAGATTCGCGAAGGTGACCATCTGGGTCCCAACGGTCCCCTTCACGAATAGCACCCGGCCCTCTTCCCTAGCATATTGGTCAGTCATGGTCCAATGAAGTGAGCGGGACAGTACGTTACTACCCCCTCTAGAGCGTTTGTCAGGCGAGCCACTGTGGTAGACCGTAGGATAACGGTGGTCGCTCAAGCGGGGGATTTGTTCAATTCGGAAGTGAGTTTCTTGAAGGAGCGCTGCGTCAATGCCCTGACGATGAAGATCACGAAGGATCATGGTACGTTTTTCCGGGGTATTGAGGCCCTTAGAGTTCAAGGACAGGATCCAAAGGCGGGACATCACCGCAGTGCGAGAGTGATACCAAACAAGGAGGGAGGGGTAGGGCAGGTGGGATAAAGTGGGTGGTAGGGGAGAAGGGTGTGGAGGCGTAGGGGAAAAAGGATGGGAATGAGAGTGGGTTGGGTGTCCACAGAGAGCTGGGGAAGGGGAGGGGGAGGGTAAAAGCGAAGTAGTGGGAGGGGAAGGTGGGCAATGCCCAAAGTAGGCAAGAGATGTAGGGGTAAGTGGAAGGGACACAGGTGGGGGGGACAAAACAGCTAGTGAGCTGGATCACCAGCTAATTGGTCCTCCACAAACCCCAGGGGAGATATCAGGATCTCCGGGGGTCTGGGCAGAGCCAAGTGCCTATGTGGGGGAAAGTGGTGGGCAACGGCTAGCAAGTGGGGGAACACTGCGGGCGAAGGGTCTTCAAGTGGGTGAGATGCTATCTCTCGGGGGTTAATAACTGTATAAGGGGGGCACTTAAACTGGGCCACTCCCTTATCTAAAGGGACATCCTTAGTGTGCAATCACAACAACAGAGCAGGTGGATCAATAAAAAAAAAGGGGGGGAACAAAAAATATATATATCAACATTAGCAACAACAGATTACCATGCAGCAGTGTCGAAGAGGCCCGGAATACTACAGAGTCGTCCAGGAGGGCCTGAGGCAGGGGACCACTCGGACAGGACGCGACCCGGCAATACGTCAGGCTCGAGGGGGAGGGGGTTACCTCATACATCCTGGAGAGTGGCCCACTGCACCATTGATGGCCATCCCGGAGAACCTCCGCGAAGCCGGGGCTCCTCCACACCGCCCACCGGCACTACTGTATAAAAGAGAAACATAAACATCACAGTCATGGCAGTTAAAAAAAAGAAGAAAACCACAAAGCACATGGCGGCAAACTCCGTAGACATCAATATGGGGTACACCGCAGTACAGAACCCATACCCGTCCAGAGGGGTCCCGGACTGTAGACCCGTGCTGCCTGGTGGCAAGGGGCAAAGGATAGGGGGGAATGGGGGCAGGAAAGGTCGAGACGCCCACCGAGTCTGGAGGGGTGTTGTCATCCGAGTAGGGGGGCCACCCCCATGGACGGGGCATGGAGAATGGGGGTGTCGTGAGGCCCGGTCATGGCAGTCCCAGGTTAGCCGGGCATACAGAGCATGAGGTGAAGACGCAGTTCAGCGGCACAAGCTTCCCCTGGGGCATCTCAGGAAGGGGGGAATACAGCACCAGGGACAGTCTATGCCGGGAGCGATGGGTTGGGTACGGTGGGGTATCAGGGGAATGGTTTCCTCACCAGTGTCTCAGAAGCAAGGAGGTGGTCCATGGTAGCGTAGGCTTTGTGTCGTGGTGGTGCCAGATACCGGAGTCTCCCTCAGCGGCCGGTGGGGTAGGTAGCAATGGGTATTCCAGTGTATGAGCCATCTGGTCCTGGCTCAGCAGGGGAGTTCACCTCCAGGCTCCATAAAGTCAGGGTTCACTAGATGTGGGTGCAGGGCGGGATGCCCTGGGCCTGTTCCAAGATGAGCTACGGCGACGTCTGCGCTGGGGAAGAGGACGGTGTTCAGCGTCTATGTCTGAGCCAGTCGGGGATCTCCACAGGCGCCACTTCCAGGAAGGAGAAGAGATCTTTCAGCTGGGCCGGGTGACGAAGGATGAAGGACAGGCCGTTCCGGCGCACATTCAAGCTGAAGGGGTAACCCCATGTGTATAGGCCTCCAGCCCGTCGGATTTCGGCAAGCAGGGGTTGTAGGAGTCGGCGCATGTGGAGCGTACGGCGAGACAAGTCCAGGAGGATAGCTATGTCAACCCCTTCAAATGGGACAGGGCCCCTCTGCCACGCTTTGCGCATCACGGTTTCTTTCACAGCGAAAAAATGGATGCGGCATAGTACGTCCCTAGGCCGAGAATCTCCATCTGGTCTGGGTCCTCCCACGTGGTGCACCCGGTCTATCTCCAGGGGGGAGTCCGGGGCCTTGTCTAATATGGAGTTGAGGATGGCTGACACAGTGGGGCGGAGGTCTGCAGCACCCGTGGCTTCCGGGAGCCCCCGGAGCTTCACGTTGTTCCTCCGGGACCTGTTCTCCAGGTCGTCTTGGGCCAGGAACAGGGTGGTGAGGTGGCGATCATGGGTCGCCCTGTCCGACTCCAGGCGATTCAGCCGGCGAGACAAGTTCGTCTGTTCGTCAGACAGGGTGGAAACTTTCGTTTCCAGATGGGAGACCGTCTTGTGGATGCCCGCTATGTCTCTCTTCATCGCGGCCTCCATTTTAGTGACCAGGGCGGCCATATCCTGCCGCGTGGGTAGGGATAGGAGAATGGCGGAGACCTCGTTGGTGGAGAGGGAGGTCAACACCTCTGGTGTTTGTTTCAGTGCTGGGGTGAGGCGGATAACCGGGTCCTCTATAAGGCTGGGGCCGGGTGGCGAGTCGGCTGTCTGCTGCGGAGTGAGTGCTCCTGGAACTGGAGAAGATGGTGAGGTCGGGGTGCCACGAGTCGGGCGCGGGGGTGTAGGCCCCTGGGTCTTACCCTGCGTCTCAGGAGCCATGGCCGTCCTAGGCGTGTTGCGGGTCGACGGCGCCTGGGTGGAGAGGTAGCGCTGGAGCGATGTCAGGGAGCGTTTGCTGTTGTTAGACCTGGATTTCCTCTTCTGAGACATCAAGAACCAGGTCGTAGGATGCTGTGGTCACCTGAACTATCCCCGGAGATAGCAGAGCTCAGGCAATGTTCTTCCTCACGCCGCCATAGCCAAGCCACGCCCCATAATCATCACAATTATGACAAATCACGGCTTGAACTATCTTGCTTTGCATGTATGAGTCTATCTCATATATTAGTTTCACCCTTTAAGTTGCATTAGTGAAATAACTGCACAATATTCTAATTATTCTAATTATTATTCATTTCACCTGTATAGCCATAAAATACCTACCAACTATGTTAATCATTGTTTTGTGCTGTGGGTCTATTTTACTACATTTGCAGCATATAAGACCATGCATTTAGTGCTGCATGGTCAGCATAGTATAGCCATGTTGTAAGCTGCTGCCTCTGTTTATCGCTGTGTGTTCTTGGACTTATCTTTCAGCAGTTATACCATATTAGAACAGGCAGGCAGTTGGACTGCTAAATTGTAAAGAGTTAGCTTTTGCCTGCTATTACAAATTTGTGTTACCATTGTTAAAAGAATATAAATTAGCTTAGTGTGCACTCATTTGTAGTCACACAATCTGTCCAGTTATAAAGGGAGTTGGTCATATTTTTAGTGTCTGTCTTGTAATAGCAAATTAGTGATAACATTGTAAATAAAAACAAATGAGAACACAACCTAATGTTTGTATATTTGTAGTTGCCCACTCTATCCATGTTAACATAGAGAAACTTCACAGCTCCATCCAGTCTCCATCATCCGGGTGCAGGCAGATGCTGGCTAGTAGCTGTCCACGCTCCATGACAATACTATTTAAAGAAAAGCTGCACACCACCTGTTCACCATCCACATAGTGTCCAACTTTAAACTTACAACATTGTGAAAATCCTTGTCCTTGTGAAATCCTTGTGAAAAGCCACCCACCTCTACTGTGTTTTACCCTTACGGGCTTAGTCATACAGCTAAAAAGAAAGTTAAAGCACACAACTTGGTGTGTTTACACTATAAATCACACACTTCATCCAGTTATGAGATAGGTCTGTCATCTCTTTTGTGTCTGACTTTGTGTCTCACAACAATTTAGCATCATGGCTGTAAAAAAAATTAAAGCACACAACTTAGTGTTCATCCAGTTATATAAGGGGTCAATCATATCTGTTGTTGATATATCCATATACAGTAAACTCAAGGGCTGACACTCTTGTTTTTTGTTACCAAGACAGCTATTTGTGCTTTGCAAAGCCATGTCATTCAAATGGGGTGTCATGTGGTATTTTTTTATTAATATTATTATTATTATTATTTAACCTTCAAACTCAGAGGGCTGAAGCTTTTTGCCCACTGACAATATGGCAATAAGGATAATATGGGGAGCAGACCAATGTATGGCTAATACATTTACCAAACTGACACCAGGTTCATAACACAAGAGAAAAGCCTTTTAATACCTTTAAAATGTTTAGGTGTACGTTTAATAAACTGTGAAAGAGTGTGATAAGCAGTGAGAAGGCTTTTCTCACCTTAGCAAAGTGAAAAGTCTAGAAAATGCTGTTTAATAACCCGTGATAAGTCAGGTAGGAACTGAAATATCTCCCCTCTTCTCATCCTGGTGATAAGTACACAGAAAGTAATGGGAATGTACCTGTTTAATAAAGGTAGAGAAGTAGAGAACAGCTTTATCACTGGATAAGTATTGTGCAAAGTACCCTTGATTTAGCACCCTGTCAGACCTGGTGATAAAGGCCTTTTTCTCGAGAAGCACTGAGCAAAGATACAAGAACCTCCTCCTCTGTCACTCAGTTCTTCTCTGTTTCCAGTCCTGAGGAGAGGTTTGAGTGGTATGTTCTATTCAAAGCCTAGTGCTATTCTATCCAGCTGTTACCGGTATCTGACTTTTTAAAGAAATAAATACATATACTATAATATATATATATTATATATAATATATGCATAATATATGTGTGTACATAAATAATATTTAATGAAATATTAATTATTTCAATATTGAAATAATAATAATTAATTTAAAATAATAGAACTAGATTTCATAATCAACAAAGAATATTTATGAATTAAATAATTAACCACCTGCTGTCCGGCCGTTGTAATTAAGCGGACGGAATGCAGGTGGGCGTTTTTAAATGCGCTAACCCACCCCGCTCGTGGCCGCCGCTAGGCCGCACACACGGGAAATCAGCTTTGAATGTAAACAGCCAGCGATGGCTGTTCACATACAAGCGTTCAGACGTCTGTAGAGACGCCCGATCGCTTGTAATATGCGTGCGTTTGTGCGGCCCCCCCTCCATTGCCGCCGCTGCTGGCGATCCCGAGCTCCGCTGTGCCCGGACAAACTACAGTGTAGACAAGCTGCGGTGCGAAGTGGAAGGTTCTTTTTTTTCCGCATCGCTTCGCCTGCAGTGTGTCACAGCCTTGAGAGGGAAAAGGAGGGAAGTCTGTCTTAATGCCACCCTTCCCTCATGAGAGTGACAGTGGCAGTTTCAAGTCCCCTCACTGTATCTGTGTAGTGTGAGGTAAAGTTCAGTAAGGTCATGTGACCTTAGGGCTTGTTGTTGAAGGCTCAGTCTCCCTCAGAAACAGGCCCACCAAATTAAGCTTGAAGGATGTCTGGGGAGCATGTTTTACAGGCAGATGCAGTGAACATTGCACTCCACACATAACAGTCTGTAAGACCATTTCGCCACCATGGTCCGCCGTTTATAATGCATTAATACCTGCTGCTAGTGTGTTTGCACACACACAGTGCTGATGCACCTATCTCGGGACAGCAGGCTTTTTTCAGGGACACCAAACATTCTAATTTCCAACATGTGTCAGAGTGCCCACTTACATTGCTTGGCTCCATCAGAGTGCCCCTTTAGAATGTTTAACCCCATCACTGCCTCGCATTGTGGCCGCCTCTGGTAGTTTGATTCATGTTTTTGTACTAGTACATGCTGAACAAATCGGAACATGTAAATCCTGCTTTTTAGCAATTTTCATCATTTTAACAGAGAAATAACTGTTGCACTTTGCTATAGAGGTGCTTTTTAATATTGTTATTGGGTGGTTTGGCAGAGTAAACTATGATCCTGTCAGGAGGATTGTAGATTATCACAAAGGATGTCATTGTGCAGCTCAGAATACATTCCCCACATTGCTTTCTCTACTGATCACCTTGACGACTTATCTCAGCCTTTCACAGCTGTTACGTGTGATAAGTTTTCTTTTCGCAGGTTATTAAACAGCCTCTGTGCAGCCGAGAAAAACAAAGAGATCTGCTGAGTGAAGTTAACTCGTGATAAAGCTAGTTTTATCATGGTTTATTAAACGTACACCTTAGTATGCTGCTGATGGTGTATACAATAATATATATTTAAAAAAAGGTTGACAGCACAGTATACAACAAAAAAATGCAGTTTAAATATTTCACTGTAAAAAAAGGAAGCAATACTGTACAGACTGCATTGATAGTATTTTAACAATCTCTTGTAGAAGGCATTTACAAAATCATACATATCACACAGCTTTTGAAGACAAAAAAAAAACATAAAATATATATTTTCAATGCAAAAACCTGTAAAAAAGAAACTGCAGTCGCATTTGAAAAATCACATACTTCATGCAGCTTTTGAGGACAAAAGTGCACTATAAAGTGTATATTTTTCTCAGTGAAAAGATGAAATATTGTACAGCTACCATCCAGTGTATATATTTCACTGTAAAAATTAAGGACATTTCAACAATTTGACAGTATTTTAGCAATCGGCTGTAGGCAGCTTTCACAAAATCAGATACCTTTTTTAGGCCAACAAAATATAAATGGTATACCTTTCACTGTAAAAAATTAAGAAATATTGTAGAGACTCCATAAACAATATTTAAACAATATGTTTTAGGCAGCATTTTGGTAGGGTGCAATTACACACTGCATGCAAAAGATCCACATTTAAGTGTAAATATTTATCAGAGAAAAGAAGACATATTGTACTGATTCCATAGACAGTATTTCAAGTATATTTCCTCTTTTGCAGTCAAATTTAGGGAAAGTACTACATGTGTTCATTATGTGTTCCTATTCACACAGTATACTAAAATAACTTTTTTTTAAATGTTAACTTTTAGATGTTTTGTTAAATCAGGCAAGATGGCTGATTCCAGTTTTTCTTGGCCCTTTCACAGTTGTCTAATGGTAAGTCTTGGGACAAAAATGTAAAGATTGTGTTTATCTGATAAGCTTAATTAATGCACAATCAGCCTCCTCTAAATGGACATGCCCCCTTCACAATTCACAACCCCTCATAACATTTAAAAGAAATAGAAGCTAGAAGAAAGTTTAACCCTTAAAACCCTAACCTAAGTAAAAGCTATTTAGACTACAAGAAGCATTTTCTTTAGCTTATGCTATGTGAAAGGGAACATGTAACAAATATAAAATAGGTGTTATCCCAATTTGGCTGTGAAAGTGGAAATACACTTTAAGTACTTTTTTTAAGCTGCAATTTGAACAGGAGAGACAACATCAAACAACAAAATAGTGTTCTTACTCCAGACACAGTATGTATGCGCTTTTACTAAGCTGTACTTTAACAGGGAGAAACCATACAGGTTTTAATTAAACAATCCCAATTAGCTACAATATTTGAGATAGAAAATAGTAAAAAACATTCTTGATTGTTGGAGCAGTGGAGCATTAACATTAGACTGTATTTATTTCACAGAATAAGAACACAGAATAGTATTTAAGCACTGGTAGTAGGCAGCATTTTGAACAAAAACAACAGCAACATTTTAAACCCAAAATTATCATTAGAGTGTATAAATGCAAAGAATGACTTCATAAGGTGTATTAAATTCTGTGTCCTGTGCACTCTGAAGTGTTATCTCAAGCAGTCTTATCACACTTACACTTGCAAACTAGAGACCACCCCTCCTTATGGTATGTAGAAGAGGAAAGGGAGAGGGGTTCTGTCATTTTAACACAATTCCTGGCCTGGGGGAAATATTGCTTTGCCATAAATAGAATAAAGTGAGTGAGCAACATCACCACAGGAAAGGAAGCATGTTACTGGCAGGATCACAGGTGGAAAAGAAAAAAAATGAAAAAAATAAAACTAATGCGACCACCACATTTAGGAACTGCTAATCTGATTTGTTTTGGGGTTTAGATAGTACACATCAAGTAGAATGCACACTTTAGGGCTCTGTGACTATTATTGTTATAAATACTTAGGCAAATGGCCTGATTTATTGTAAGAAAATGCACAAGAGCAATGTAACGCACTATGAAAATAAGAGGCATGATACTATTGCTAGACTTGTAAATTTTTTGGGGTCTGTAAAGGGTTGCATTACAGGCACGGTAATGTGACTTTCTGTTGTGGATCCTTCTATCCGCTGAACGGTATATTTATTTATTGCTTGACAGATGTTTCTCATGGCTTCCCATGCCTTTTTTTAAATAGCATGCCAATATGCCATAAAAATGAACAAACAGGTTTCCCCCACCACCATAGACTTTAATGGGATTTTCCACTAAAATTGGCTCAATCCCTGTTTGGCTGATTTTTTGTCCAGCTGATTCCTTTGAATTTTTTCTTTTCGATTTCATTTTTAAGCAAAAACCCTGTATGGCCAGCTTGAATTTGGGCTCACCAAATTGCTGACAGGATTAGCTAGATTTACGCATCCTGAAATGTTAAAGGAGAACTATGGGGTCAGTGTTTTTCACTGTAACTTCATTTTTAAGCAAAAACCCTGTATGGCCAGCTTGAATTTGGGCTCACCAAATTGCTGACAGGATTAGCTAGATTTACGCATCCTGAAATGTTAAAGGAGAACTATGGGGTCAGTGTTTTTCACTGTAACGAACACAAACTAGCGTCCTCCCGTTACCCTAAGCTCAGTATACCGCAAGCTACAGCTCGCGGTATACTGAGGCGCCGCAGCCGGAGCGGATCCCGACGTAGATGACGGGATCCGCCCAGCTCCGTGAGTGACATCTGGCTCTGCCTATCTAGAGGCAGAGCCAGCTGTACCCGCCCCCTCCCGTTCCGCCAGTCAGCGCTGGCAGATCGGAGAGGGGAATCCAGCCCTCCCCCTGTCACGGCAGAGAGCCGTGACAGGATCGAGAGGTGAGCAAACCTGGTATGTGTTCGCTCACCTCCCGATCTACTGAGCCGACCTGTGACAGCCTCATTGTCACAGGTTGGCTAGAACTATGAGGTGAGTGGAAATCACTCATCTCATAGTTCTCCTTTAAAAATACATGTTACATAGTTACATAGTATTTGAGGTTGAAAAAAGACAAGGGTCCATCAAGTCCAACCTATAGCATGCATGCATGTGAATCTACATGTGTATGAGTCCATGTGTCATCTTCTTCCTAAGTGTACCTGTACCCCTGTATGTTGCGGTCTCTGAGGAAATCGTACAAATGCTTTTTGAATATTTCAACACACAGCTGAGATCACTGCTTGTGGCAACGAGTTTCATACCCTGACCGCTCTTACTGAAGAAGCCCTTACGCCCCTTGTGATAAAAGATGGTTGCCTCTAGTCTTTGTTATGGAGGTTGCTGTAAAGAGTTTATTGTTGATGTTGCTATTTCCATTGAACATCTCCCACCAAATTAAGCTTGAAGGATGTCTGGGGAGCATGTTTTAGAGGCAGATGCAGTGAACATTGCACTCCACACATAACAGTCTGTAACACCATTTCGCCACCATGGTCCGCCGTTTATGATGCATTAATACCTGCTGCTAGTGTGTTTGCACACACACAGTGCTGATGCACCTATCTCGGGACAGCAGGCTTTTTTCAGGGACACCAAACATTCTAATTTCCAACATGTGTCAGAGTGCCCACTTACATTGCTTGGCTCCATCAGAGTGCCCCTTTAGAATGTTTAACCCCATCACTGCCTCGCATTGTGGCCGCCTCTGGTAGTTTGATTCATGTTTTTGTACTAGTACATGCTGAACAAATCGGAACATGTAAATCCTGCTTTTTAGCAATTTTCATCATTTTAACAGAGAAATAACTGTTGCACTTTGCTATAGAGGTGCTTTTTAATATTGTTATTGGGTGGTTTGGCAGAGTAAACTATGATCCTGTCAGGAGGATTGTAGATTATCACAAAGGATGTCATTGTGCAGCTCAGAATACATTCCCCACATTGCTTTCTCTACTGATCACCTTGACGACTTATCTCAGCCTTTCACAGCTGTTACGTGTGATAAGTTTTCTTTTCGCAGGTTATTAAACAGCCTCTGTGCAGCCGAGAAAAACAAAGAGATCTGCTGAGTGAAGTTAACTCGTGATAAAGCTAGTTTTATCATGGTTTATTAAACGTACACCTTAGTATGCTGCTGATGGTGTATACAATAATATATATTTAAAAAAAGGTTGACAGCACAGTATACAACAAAAAAATGCAGTTTAAATATTTCACTGTAAAAAAAGGAAGCAATACTGTACAGACTGCATTGATAGTATTTTAACAATCTCTTGTAGAAGGCATTTACAAAATCATACATATCACACAGCTTTTGAAGACAAAAAAAAAACATAAAATATATATTTTCAATGCAAAAACCTGTAAAAAAGAAACTGCAGTCGCATTTGAAAAATCACATACTTCATGCAGCTTTTGAGGACAAAAGTGCACTATAAAGTGTATATTTTTCTCAGTGAAAAGATGAAATATTGTACAGCTACCATCCAGTGTATATATTTCACTGTAAAAATTAAGGACATTTCAACAATTTGACAGTATTTTAGCAATCGGCTGTAGGCAGCTTTCACAAAATCAGATACCTTTTTTAGGCCAACAAAATATAAATGGTATACCTTTCACTGTAAAAAATTAAGAAATATTGTAGAGACTCCATAAACAATATTTAAACAATATGTTTTAGGCAGCATTTTGGTAGGGTGCAATTACACACTGCATGCAAAAGATCCACATTTAAGTGTAAATATTTATCAGAGAAAAGAAGACATATTGTACTGATTCCATAGACAGTATTTCAAGTATATTTCCTCTTTTGCAGTCAAATTTAGGGAAAGTACTACATGTGTTCATTATGTGTTCCTATTCACACAGTATACTAAAATAACTTTTTTTTAAATGTTAACTTTTAGATGTTTTGTTAAATCAGGCAAGATGGCTGATTCCAGTTTTTCTTGGCCCTTTCACAGTTGTCTAATGGTAAGTCTTGGGACAAAAATGTAAAGATTGTGTTTATCTGATAAGCTTAATTAATGCACAATCAGCCTCCTCTAAATGGACATGCCCCCTTCACAATTCACAACCCCTCATAACATTTAAAAGAAATAGAAGCTAGAAGAAAGTTTAACCCTTAAAACCCTAACCTAAGTAAAAGCTATTTAGACTACAAGAAGCATTTTCTTTAGCTTATGCTATGTGAAAGGGAACATGTAACAAATATAAAATAGGTGTTATCCCAATTTGGCTGTGAAAGTGGAAATACACTTTAAGTACTTTTTTTAAGCTGCAATTTGAACAGGAGAGACAACATCAAACAACAAAATAGTGTTCTTACTCCAGACACAGTATGTATGCGCTTTTACTAAGCTGTACTTTAACAGGGAGAAACCATACAGGTTTTAATTAAACAATCCCAATTAGCTACAATATTTGAGATAGAAAATAGTAAAAAACATTCTTGATTGTTGGAGCAGTGGAGCATTAACATTAGACTGTATTTATTTCACAGAATAAGAACACAGAATAGTATTTAAGCACTGGTAGTAGGCAGCATTTTGAACAAAAACAACAGCAACATTTTAAACCCAAAATTATCATTAGAGTGTATAAATGCAAAGAATGACTTCATAAGGTGTATTAAATTCTGTGTCCTGTGCACTCTGAAGTGTTATCTCAAGCAGTCTTATCACACTTACACTTGCAAACTAGAGACCACCCCTCCTTATGGTATGTAGAAGAGGAAAGGGAGAGGGGTTCTGTCATTTTAACACAATTCCTGGCCTGGGGGAAATATTGCTTTGCCATAAATAGAATAAAGTGAGTGAGCAACATCACCACAGGAAAGGAAGCATGTTACTGGCAGGATCACAGGTGGAAAAGAAAAAAAATGAAAAAAATAAAACTAATGCGACCACCACATTTAGGAACTGCTAATCTGATTTGTTTTGGGGTTTAGATAGTACACATCAAGTAGAATGCACACTTTAGGGCTCTGTGACTATTATTGTTATAAATACTTAGGCAAATGGCCTGATTTATTGTAAGAAAATGCACAAGAGCAATGTAACGCACTATGAAAATAAGAGGCATGATACTATTGCTAGACTTGTAAATTTTTTGGGGTCTGTAAAGGGTTGCATTACAGGCACGGTAATGTGACTTTCTGTTGTGGATCCTTCTATCCGCTGAACGGTATATTTATTTATTGCTTGACAGATGTTTCTCATGGCTTCCCATGCCTTTTTTTAAATAGCATGCCAATATGCCATAAAAATGAACAAACAGGTTTCCCCCACCACCATAGACTTTAATGGGATTTTCCACTAAAATTGGCTCAATCCCTGTTTGGCTGATTTTTTGTCCAGCTGATTCCTTTGAATTTTTTCTTTTCGATTTCATTTTTAAGCAAAAACCCTGTATGGCCAGCTTGAATTTGGGCTCACCAAATTGCTGACAGGATTAGCTAGATTTACGCATCCTGAAATGTTAAAGGAGAACTATGGGGTCAGTGTTTTTCACTGTAACGAACACAAACTAGCGTCCTCCCGTTACCCTAAGCTCAGTATACCGCAAGCTACAGCTCGCGGTATACTGAGGCGCCGCAGCCGGAGCGGATCCCGACGTAGATGACGGGATCCGCCCAGCTCCGTGAGTGACATCTGGCTCTGCCTATCTAGAGGCAGAGCCAGCTGTACCCGCCCCCTCCCGTTCCGCCAGTCAGCGCTGGCAGATCGGAGAGGGGAATCCAGCCCTCCCCCTGTCACGGCAGAGAGCCGTGACAGGATCGAGAGGTGAGCAAACCTGGTATGTGTTCGCTCACCTCCCGATCTACTGAGCCGACCTGTGACAGCCTCATTGTCACAGGTTGGCTAGAACTATGAGGTGAGTGGAAATCACTCATCTCATAGTTCTCCTTTAAAAATACATGTTACATAGTTACATAGTATTTGAGGTTGAAAAAAGACAAGGGTCCATCAAGTCCAACCTATAGCATGCATGCATGTGAATCTACATGTGTATGAGTCCATGTGTCATCTTCTTCCTAAGTGTACCTGTACCCCTGTATGTTGCGGTCTCTGAGGAAATCGTACAAATGCTTTTTGAATATTTCAACACACAGCTGAGATCACTGCTTGTGGCAACGAGTTTCATACCCTGACCGCTCTTACTGAAGAAGCCCTTACGCCCCTTGTGATAAAAGATGGTTGCCTCTAGTCTTTGTTATGGAGGTTGCTGTAAAGAGTTTATTGTTGATGTTGCTATTTCCATTGAACATCTTGTACAAGAAAATCATATCCCCCTTAATCTCCTCATTTCAAGCTTTTAAATTTAGTAACCTTGTCTCATAGCTTTGGTCCTCTATCCCCTTAATTAGTTTGGTTGCCCTTCTCTGGACTCTCTCCAGTTCAAGGACATCCTTTCTGTGCATTGGTGACCAAGACTGGACCGCATATTCCAGATGAGTTCAAACCAGCGATCTATAAAATGGCAAAATTATAGCCTTGTCTCTGCAGTACATTCCCTTTTTAATACAAGATAGTAGTCTGCTCGCTTTGTTTACGGCGGCCTGGCATTGCAAGCTATTATTCAACCTGTGGTCTACAACGACCCCCAGATCTTTTTCCATTTGTGACTTCCCTAGTGGAGTTTCCATTTATGTGTAATCCGCTTGCCTATTTTTAACTCCAAAGTGCATAGCTTTACATTTATCAACATTGAACCTCATCTGCCATATATTTTCCCACTCCCCAACTTTATCCGTGTCTATTACCCTCCCGATTTTGGTGTCATTAGCAAACACGGAAACATGACTATTTACTCCCTCCCTGATATCATTAATAAACAGGTTAGCATACAAAAATAGCATACAACAATAGCATGGGGCCCAGCACTAATCCCTGGGGCACGCTGCTCATGACCCTAGACCAATCTGAAAAGGAGCCATTTGTCGATACTCTCTGGACACGTTCCTGTAGCCAGTTCTCTATCCATATACACACCATTTCATCTATGCCCATCAATCTCAGCTTGTGTAGTAAGCGTTTATGTGGTACCGTGTCAACTGCTTTAGAAAAATCCAGATATACTACATCCACCAGCCTCTCTCTATCCAGATCTCTACTCAACTCTTCGTAGAATGTAAGTACGTTGGTCTGGCAGGAACAGTCTTTC
The DNA here is from genome assembly GCF_000935625.1 of Nanorana parkeri. Lineage (NCBI taxonomy): Eukaryota > Metazoa > Chordata > Amphibia > Anura > Dicroglossidae > Nanorana > Nanorana parkeri. Next base: position 288,248 of record NW_017306908.1, on the reverse strand, counting down.
CTAAATCCGTGCTGATTATCATTTACTATGCCATTATCCTGAACAAAGTCTACTAAGTAGTCCTTAATCATTCCCTCCAACAGTTTGCATACTATGGATGTAAGACTGACTGGCCTGTAGTTCCCAGGTTGGCATTTTGACCCCTTTTTGAATATCGGTACTACCGTAGCCCTCCGCCAGTCACACGGTACTCCACCAGTCATTATGGAGTCCTTAAAAATGAGGAATAACGGTTTTGCTATAACCTGGCTGAGTTCCTTAAGTACCTTGGGGTGCAGGTTATCTTGTCCTAATGCTTTATTTGCATTAAGTTTTTCAAGTCTATGTTGAACCCCGGCTTCCGTCAACCACTGTGGTGTATTTTACGATGGGCTAAGTGGATTCTTATCTATATTAAACCCTTCTTTTTCCTGAGTGTATACTGAGGAGATAAAAATAATTCAACACCTCGGCCCTCTCCCTGTCGTTTGTGATTAGATTCCCATTAACGTCCTTTATAGGGCCTATCTGCTCCTTTCTTACCTTTTTACTGTTTATGTATTGGTAGAATTTTGGGGGTTCCTCTTACTGGCTGTGGCGATATGTTTTTCGCACTCTATTTTAGCTCTCCAAATTACATGTTTACATTTTTTATTACATTCTTTGTATTTCTGGAAAGCTAATGCCGTCCCCTCCGTCTTATATTTTCTAAATGCCCCTCTCTTGCCCTTGATGTGTTGCTTTTCAGTTGTATCTAGCCATGCAGGCTTATAGCATTATGTAGCCATGCTGGTAATAGCATTATGTAATGTAGTCTTGAAACACTCCCACTTCTGGTCAGTGTTCAGAGTGTGGAATAAATTGCCCCATTCGATGTTGCGTACTATCTGGCGCAGCTTATCGAAGTTTGCCTTTCTGAAGTTTAGAGTTCTTGTCCGACCAGACCACTTTTCTTTCCTGTACCCAACATTGAAAGTAATCACATTGTGATCACTATTACCGAGTGTCTCCCCAATTGCAATATCTTCAACTAACTCCGCATTATTGGAAATTATTAAATCTAAGATGGCATTTTACCTAGTTGGAACCTCAACCATGATCCATGAAGTTGTCCCACCATAGGTTCAGAAAATGTCCCGCCTTTGCCGAATTGGAGGTTCCATTAGCCCAATTGATGCCCGCATAATTGAAGTTGCCCATCACGACAACATTACCCTGCTTCCCAGCTATTTCTAATTGGGAGTGTAGGTGACCCTCTTCCTCCTCCCCTGTATTCGGAGGTCTGTAGCAAATACCCACAATTAATTTACGACAATCATCCGTCCTATCTATCACAAGGATTCCACTTCATCGCCACCCACTGCAGTGATATCGTCCCGGATATGCATATTTAGATTATTTTTAACATACATGCAAACCCCCCTTCTCCCAAGCCTGTCCCTCCTGAACAGGTTGTACCCTTCTATATTGGTAGCCCAGTCATGCGTGCTGTCTAACCAAGTTTCAGCTATTCCCACTATGTCGAAGTCCTCTTCGAGTAGCATAACTTCAAGCTCCAATACTTTATTTGCTAGACTTCTAGCATTGGTGTACATACATCTGATTTTTGTACTACTATGGGTATTTTGTTTACCCCTTTCTAGCGCCCCACTACTTTTTTTGCTCATACAGCTACCTTTAGCGCTTTGTTTCTTTTGATCATACTTTTTTATATGACCTTGGTATCGGTGGATCCTTATGAATTTGATTAACTTGTGCAATTGGATTCACTATATTGACTTTGTTGACTGGAGTGAGCCCTCTGCATCCCCTTGTGTTACTGCCCTCTGTATTAATTGTATCTGTGTTTACTTGTTCTAGCTTGGTTTTATTTTTATTTATTTTTATTCCCTCCCCCCATTATCTAGTTTAAAAGCTCCTCCAGTCTTCTAATCATTTTTCCCCCCAAAAGTGCTGCACCTTCCCCATTAAGATGCAGCCCGTCTCAGCTGAAGAGCCGGTAACCGACTGAGAAGTCAGCCCAGTTCTCCAGGAAACCACATGTATTATCCACTACATACTCTGTGTGTGTGTGTGTGTGTGTGTGTGTGTGTGTGTGTGTATATATATATATAAATATTTTTCATGATAGTGTCCCTTCACCCTCAAAGTGTAAAATATTTCAGGTATGCGTAAAAGACAAAAAGTTCTCTACATTTATCAAGAAGAAAATCACCATAAAACACAAAAGGAAATTGTTCACATAGAAACAAAACTTAGCAATGACATTTTAAATTACAGGGCAGAGACTTTATGGTAAAGTAATGGTAATTTAAGAACCTGTTTGAGAATACAGAATTCAGCACATTTCTAAAACGTGCTTGAATTTTCAGCAGGAACATTTTCAAAAGAGCTGAAATGCTTTTTACTCAAACTATCACACATTTATTGACTGGAACTAGATTTCAAGTAGAAGGACATACTAACATACGAGAATCATTTGTCAATGCTCTTTTAGATTGTTTTTTAAAACACATAAGGAAATTAAATAAGGATAATTAACAGCTGTGTTGCAGTAAGCATTTATTTATAAACACATGATAATCATTAACATTTACAAGTAAAAAAAGTAAGAAAAAAAGTTGCAAAAACTATGGTTATTGTGAAAAAATAACAAGCTGGAGGCAACAAAGGGCAGCTGGTAATTGGTGCATAACTAAAGCAGTTCATCTTAATAACACTTACAAGCTTTGTATCAAATATGATACAGGGGAGCGTCACTCATAAGTGACCTTGATAAAAGAGGATTCTTTTCTGATGTGCTGAATGCATTCAATTCAAAACATGTATAAAGGTTACACAGAGTTCTTCAATAAGCTATTATTTTTAAGTTTGAAACCTTTGTAAATACAATAGATCTCTGATTAAGGGAATATATGCTTTAGAATAAGAAGCTGTTGTTTGGATTGAATGTCTTATCACTATGTTATTAGTTAAATTATTTTGTCAATATACATTTTTTTAAAAGCAAAACACACCACAAAGGCAATGACTTTCATTAAACAAAGAAAAATATCCAATGTACAGGTTATGTTTTACTTTTCCTTATAAAACAATCATCTGCTTTTCTTTAGTGTTCAATGTTTAGTAAAGTGCATTTGTGCCCAGGCTATGGACAATCAACTATTTACATATTCTTAACAAACAGTAAAGAGCTTTAAAATAAACCCTTACTCACCTCTATAGTTGTTATAAAAATAATAAAAAACAAATTTCTTCAGTCTGGTAACTACTTACAGTTCATGCTAATTAACATCTGTTTAAAGTAAAAAAAGTTTTCACAAACCACTTTGGTCATGTTATGGAGGAATTTACTTTGACTGTCAAAGAACAGGATCAGAGTTTTGGCTATAAGTAGAACTAATTCCTGTATCAGAATCTGTATCACTAGTAAGCTCTTCACTGTTGCCAGTACTTACAGACTGGTTGTATGATTGTGGAGATTCATAAGTCACTAAATGATTTGATTCATTTAATAATTTTAGCTCTTGTTTTAAAACATCATATTCTCTTTTCTGTCTAAGTAGAACAGAATCATGATAGCAGATTTCCTTTTGCATGCAGCAAAGGAGAGAATGTAATTTCACTTCCACTTGAAGGCTTTCTTCAACCGCTTGTCTAAGAGTTTGCAACATACACATGTCCCAAGTTTGGTTTAAGTTTTCCTCACCAGCACACAAGTCTTCCCATTGATATTTTGGCATTGTATCGGTCTCTTCTTTAATTTCATTGGATAATATCTCAGTATGCATGAAAGGGCTATTTGTTTCATCTTTAATATATAATAGTTCTCCAAGACTATCTTTGTCTAGTAAAAATTTGCATCTCTGCTGTTTAAATGTACCTTCTTTCAAGTGGCACTGCCTGCAGTGAGCTGAATGTTCATCCTCGTCTTCTTTGTCCAGATGTAGGTATGGCATGTACTTCTCAATCTGTTCATCCAACTCTAGAATTCTGTGAATTTGTTTTTTAATTGTGAGATTCTGAGAAGTGATTACTGGAGCAAATTTTTTTATGCTGTGTTTTTCTTGAAGATCCATGCCCTTTTTTATTTCTTCTAATTTTCTAAATGCCCTCCTTACAATGTTTTTCTGTTTATGCAATGGAAAAGATTTAATAACAGATGCTGTACTCTGATGGGGACAGTTTGTGTGCGTGTGATATTCAGCAGTATTCCACATTAAGCAAGGCTGCTTAAGCTCTGATTTCTCTAGAAAAAAGCTTACGTTAACTTGTTCTGCACCCCATGCCTTCCAAAGCTTTAACATTTTTGTGGTAGGTGGCAATGTACATTGGAATCCTCTCCATTTTCCAGTGATATAATACTGTTTAGGATTACCCAGTTGCACATGCTTGTTACCCATTACAGTTTGTTGTTCCTCAAGAACAGCTTGCACAACATCTGCACTGATTGTATGCTTTGTTAATCCACAAACAATTTTTTCTTCTTGGCCAACCCATACTACAATGTAGCCAGCTCTAGGTTCCATGTTTTCATTTGATTATCTAGAAAAGGAAAAAAAGAGTTAGGTCTGCTCAAATATTTACAAAAATGTAAACTATGTTATGTTGTCTCAGCTTTCTAAGCTCCAAAAGATCCAGCAACACAGGTTAAAAATAATTTCTTAGTCACACTGTACAATGGACCCCTAAAGACAAGTGGGCTGTTCATTTTGCAAGAGAACTTGCACATTGCAGAGGAGGTTTACCTTAGCTTGGTAAATCTGGTAAAATTTCTCTTTGCATGGAATACCCAAAAGTGCAAATAAAAAAAACAGTATTTTTGCTTGCACATGATTGGGTGATGGAAGTCAGAAGAGCTTCACCTCATTCATTAAACGAAAGAAAAATGTCCCCTTCAAAGTGCAAATTTCCTTGCAAAGTGAACAGCCTATTTGCCATTAGTAAAATCAACCACCATGTAGGAGTGCCCACTGGTCTAATCACATTTTGAAATGATGATAAAAATACCATGAACAGAATATGTAAATGCACTATTATCTATAGTTTACAGAAATAGCGCTGTGTCAATTCAAATGGTGAGTACAACCAAGTCTTAAGGGGGTTATTCACTACGTTTGGCTAATCCTTTGGTTCGCTTCAGCTGCAGGAACCCTTTGGTTCAGCCAAAGTGAAGTGTAGCTATACCTGCTATTCACAATCTGAGGTACCGAAGAGAATGACTGAGTCGAATGCTGAGCCTACAGTTCAACTATTCACTCTCTGCTGTTCAGTCTCTATAAGAATAAGAGTGAACAGCAGGGAATAAACTGCCAAACTGCTGAATGTTCGCCACAGCCCATCCAGATGTTGCATCGGCTGAGGCGAACAGATTCTTCCCTTTGGTTCAGCCAAACGTGCTGAGGCTGTACAGGTGAACCAAAGGGAAGTGAAGTGAGCCAAATGCAGCCTACGTATAGCTAAAAATAGATGTATAGAGGTACTGTGAATGGCCAAACAGGCTTTGCCTCAGTTATTAGTTTGGTTGCCTTCAGCAGCTTAGTGAATAACCCCCATGTAAGCAACAATTGTCAATCAATATGGCAGTCTAAGAATATGCACCTTAGTTAGCAACTGAAACTCCTGCATGTTTCTCCTCATGGATGTCATAGTGAGAACTAAGAAGTACATATTTTGAAAACATATTTTTGGTTCTGTATCTTCTCACTTTTTCTTTCTGTCTCTCAGCCTTTGAAGTACATATTTGTTTGCACTACAATTTGTAGTTAGTTTTTTTTTTCAAATTCTCTATTTATAAAGGCAAAGCAGGATAGACCATTATACATATAAGGCAAAAGAAGCAAATTACAAAAGTTATACAAACAAAGTTGGTTATGTAGAACCCCCAGTCCTCACAGAATATTTATCACAAACAAGCTGCATAACTGAGCTACTGTAATAGAAGGGAGAGGCAACTCCCGCTTCGTGCCATGAATTTTTAAGGTTATCTTTTCAATAACCAGCAGAAATAGATTGAATTCAAAAAAGTGTGTAAAAACCAAAGAACACTTTTAACTAGGCTAGATAACAAAATGAATAAATGAAGTAAATATAGATGAAGGGCAGAAAGGAGAGACAGGTAATGTGAAAGGGATAGAAAAAAGCAGAAAAGCCAGAGCAAGTACATTTCTGAGCTGGATAGAGCAGAAGGATCCCAGTCATAAGCAATAAACTACAAACAAACATCATTAAGCCCCTAAAAGGTACATCATTTTGGGAGCTACTCTCTTATGGCATTAGCTAACAACTTGCCTGGCTTGTTGCCATACTCATCCTATCCAAAAGGAGAGAGTTCAGGGCACTTCTTACTCTGGTCAGTTCAGCCCAGGTCTCTCTGTCCAAAGTCGTCTTGTGACCCACCTCCAGAGATCACAGTTCCACATACAGCTCTTCCACCCATCTGGGATGTTCACGTTTACAAAGCACTCCTATTTTGGTGCACACTCCCCAAATCACACATTTATGAGCCTCCAATAAGGTAAGGAGGTTTTGGCCCTGGTAGTCATTCGCATTTCAGGGGCATACCACCTTCCTCAGAAACACAATTTGGTGATTCTGAGGAAGGGGGTATGCCCCTTAAACGCGTAAATCCAGCCTAAGAGCATTGTATGGTGATGTGACCAGAGGCAGCTTTTTATACGCAGTCGGAGTGGAACATTCCTTAGACACTTATCTTGTGGTCTTTTATTGACAAGCGTGACTGAAATTTTATAATTGTGAGTATTTATAACCATTTTTATTATTCAAATAAAACAAGATTTCACACAAGGAGATGGTGCTTTGTTGCTTTTGTCTTCTAGGTAAAAGTAATGTTTACAAGCACAAATACATCACAAACATGCAAGAATTGTTTTGTTTTGTGTATGGTATTTATTTTGTATTTTTATGAATAGTGATGGATTCAATTACATAAACAGCAAAATAAATAGATTGCAAAATATTAGATTGCTAAAACTGTACAAACATGGTATTACACTACATTAATGTATGCTTTGAAACACATAGGGGAGTGAAAGCCAAAAGGATACTCCTTTATTGATGCATGCTCAGTATCACATAACACAATGTTTTTGCAGCTATGCAGTTTGCCTGATGAAGGGGACCCTGTGTGGTCCCGAAACTTCATGTTATGTGATACTGAGCATGTGTCAAGGCATATCGATCAGCATACTGGAGTGCCAGTGACCCCTTATTTTTTATATTGAGTGGCGCCATCCACTTGTCACTACAGCACTCAACTATTTCAAAAGGGACTTACCAGTCAGGAGTGCGATGGGACTTGGACATTAATCTACTCTATCATCTGCCCCCCTCAACACTCACAGTCAGTGCAGTGTAATTCAGTGAAACTCCTGTTTTCTTCCAGATGGTGATGGAGGTGGCAATATTAAGGAATGTGGCAGCGGCATGACATCACAGGAGGAGTTGAGTAAGTTCAGCATCTGTTATGTGATACATGGCTACTGGAAAGCTTTTGAAGCCCACTACCTGGAAAATAAATTTTTATGAGTAATATTTCATTTTTACCAACTTCAAATAGTCAAGAAAAAAATACTATGCATTCTTTTTAAGATGGAAGAAGGTGGGGATGAGGGTAGGTTCTATGTGTAAAGCTTACATACTACTAGAGGTAGGGTTTGATATCAACACTTCCCAAATACACTAAGGGGTCTATTCATGAAGCTGCCGATCCTTTGGCCGATCCTTTTGGCTTCGGCCGATCCTTTGGCTAGCTTCGGCCCCAGGACCCCTTCGGTTCAGTAGAACCGAAGGGGTGCTGTACGGGCTATTCACAATAGCCCGTACAGCTCCTGAACGTGGCCGAGCGGCTCAGTCGAGTCGAATGCATATGCATTGGCTCGGCTGAGGCGCACTGAAAGCCGAAGCTGGCCGAGCGGCCGGCCATTGGCCGAGCGGCCGGCCATTTCAGCTCGCTGCTGTTCGGCATCTATAAGAATAGGCCGAACAGCAGTGAGTAGCCTGCCGGAGGTTCGGCTCAGCCGATCCAGATGTTGGATCGGCTGAGTCGAACTCCTTCTGCACTTCGGGTCGACCCGAAGCCATGTGAAGCAAGCCGATGTATGGCTGAAATCAGCCGTACCAGCCTGAAGTGAATAGCCGAACAGTGTTCACTTCACTTGGGGTCGGTTGTTCACTCGGCTGCCCTCGGCAGCTTAGTGAATAGACCCGTAAGACCTTCAGAACTGGAAAAGCAATTATGGCAACATTCCTTGCTACTATTCTTTCCTTTTTGCAGGATACTGGTTTCTTGAAAACGACAGATTCATTTTAACTTTCTAGGAAACTTAGAGAAATATGTAGGCTGCCTTTACTGATCTCTCTCTGACAATGCCATCTTCAATGGCTGCCATGCTGATGGATGCCCATCTGTTCCAATGACTACAGTACATTCCAGATCTGATCCATATTTTCTCACTATGGAATTCCTTTAGCTAGATGTATATATTCTTCAAATATAAAATTACATAAGTGGCCATTTTATTTTGTAACATGCACCATACTGTAAGTGTTGCATAAAATCCAGGAGTATTTCATTTAAAGATCAACTCCAGCCAAAACATTTTATTTAATTATGGATGGATTAGGGGAGGTTTAGAGATGGTTTCAAATTTTCTTGCCCTCTTTGCCCCCTTGACCATGCAGAGGGTGGTAATATTGTCTGCCTAAACACAAGTCTGCTATTTGTCAGCACCCAAATGTCTTGCTCTGTGATTGGCTTAAGTACTGAAAGGAAACCACAACTGCTGACAGGTAAGTGTGGCACAACAGTATAGATTATAGACAGAAGTATAAAATAGTTTAGGTTTATAACACTATAGAGGTGTCCTTTAAGATATATTTGACCTGTACATATTTTCACTTTACATTTGTAAACACTTAAAGTGTTTTTTATGCTCCATTTTCCTTGTTCTACAAATGTATTAGTGTATTATTGATATATCCATGCCCTACAAAAGCACAGAGTGCAAAGTATATATTTAAATCTGACAACTACGGACATGTTTTGGGTGTGAGAAAAAATATTCAACTGAAATGCTGAATGAGCTACTAGTGCCAATGTTTGTCTTGTATTCAACTCTAACAGAACTTTTACTAATGAATGTGCTGGATATAGCAATCTGATAACAATACATTTTTCTAGTTTTTGAGCCGCTGATTATTCAATTAAATCAGTCAGTTATTTGTTTCAAATACAGTTAAAAGTAAAGCAATGACATGGCAAATAGGAGTATGAAGTCTTTAAACATTGCAACCATCAAATTTGACAAACACTTACTCCATGTTAGTTATGTGTTCCCATTTGCATTGCACACCAAAAAATAATTGAACAAATATGTTTTGCCTTTCTAGTTGTTTTTTGAAGCAGGATAATATGCAGAACTTTACAGACAGTCTGAACTTGTCAGAATAACTGTCTGAATAATACACTATTGGAACACATATGGAAATTTTTTTTATTGTTTACCACCCAGGCCTTGAAATCTTTAACCTTTTGTTAGGCCAGACAGTGTGTACATCTCTGTGAATAAAATCCGCCAGCACAGTACAGACAGGGTTAATTATGCTTAATATGACTCCCCAGCCCCCACCTATAAAAAAGGATAGCTGAGTAAAAATGTTATAGGATTTGTCAGCAAATAAAAGAGGTAAGCTGCAGTTTTTAAACAATTATGTTTAACATTTAGTTTATGCTACGTTAATGGGAACACCTAACAAATCAAAGTATGTGTTACTCTAAGTCTGGATGAAAAAGTAGAAATACAGTTTAAGGTTTCTATATACATGAAAGGGCATGCACAATGCAGGTATAGCCAGACTTCTTTTTACTGCATATAGGCGAATAATATAGGCCATCGAGGAGATGATAATTAGGTGTTATGGGTTACTGTTTTTGATAATTACAGTTTGGCTTACAAGCATAGTAGTAAAAGTTAAGTAGCACGTTTACATTTGCCATATTTTGCCTATGTCTGCTATGCAATAGATCTAGTAATATATTTTTGTAAATTACAACAACAATAAATATAAGAACTGCTAAATGAGCATCAACAACATCAGTACAAACACACCTGACATTTGCAATGGGTCAGTCTTGAGAGTAATACATTGTTAAAAAGTCACTAAAATACCAAATTTATCTATAACACTGTCCCATAGAGCTGCCATTTTTCTTTCAGACCTGAATGGACATTCTTTTACAGAATGGAATAGGCAATTCCATTTCCAGAGGGCTGGTTAGCTAATATTACAGATAACCTGCCAGCTTAGAGGTTATCTGTAAAGTACACAGATCTGTTCTTGGAATGATACCTCTTAGTGCCTATATCTATGGAATGGCAATGTAGTCACTGTTGGACAGTAGAATTGTCAATTTGTTGGTGAGAGAAGTGTTAGAATGACCACCAGATTTAGGTGAACTTTACATAAATGACAACATTAAACATTAAACATCAAAGCCTTACTCAGCTAACACTTTTAAGTAGTTTCAGAAATAGTATTTTTCCTTTTGGGATAAAGGTTTCAATTAAATGTATAAAAGCTGACCATTGTGAGCACCCCTGGTGCTTAGTACTGGTAGGATCAACAGGTAATAAAACTATGTCATGGGAGGGGTGGGCTCAGTAAAACAAAGACAGTTTTATTTTGCTTATAGTCCTACTTCAACTTGAACTATGTATAAAATTCTGGACTTTTTAAATTATGATAATGCATTGTGACTCTTTTAATACCATTAGACACTTTGCTTTTTCATTAAATCGATTTACTGCATAGAAAAATATTCGATCCACAGAAGAAAAGAAACTGAATAAATTTGCTTAAGGCAGAAACCAATTTTTCAAACTGCATGGTGATGCCTTATCTATGAAAACTATGAATAAATCATTTTTATTTTGTGTATTTTAAGTTTAGAGGAAAGTCTGCAAAGGAATTGAAGTTTATTTACTGTCTTCATTTATTTTTGTACTTCCTCATACTTTCATAATGCCTATCCCTTTGTTGCCAGGATCACTAAGCATGTTCAGCTCTGTATGAAAGGCATATAATTTTCTTACTAGCTATCACTTTAGTAGTGTTACATTTTAAACAGGCATCACAAACTCCTGATGTCTTTTTCCGTAACACCATGATAAGAAAAATCAGTTATTCTCTTTTTTACCCAGAAATTGTTTCTTGAGAAGGTGTCGTTATTTAAAGAACGTGAAGTTCACAGGCCAGCTGTAACATTTGGAAAAGAAACTGATTCTACAGTACTTGAATGTATATTGCTAGTCTTAGAAAATATAATCCTAGATGTTTATTTTGAATTAAATTTAGATAGGTCAAAGAGAAAAATACCTGATCTATTTTCAAGAAGAACTCCACTATAATGCAAAAGAAGAATATTGTTTAAAAGTGAGAAGCTATAGAAATCCCTAAATATAACCAGTTATAAATTTGATCTATTTTACTATGGGGGTTATTCACAAAGCTTCCGAAGGCAGCTGTGTAAATAACTGACCTGAAGTGAAGTGAGCCGAACGCTGATCGGCTATTCACTTCAGGCTTGTACGGTTGATTTCAGCTGTACACCGACTGAAATCAGCCGTACATCGGCTTGCTGCGGCTGGGTTTGGGTCGGTTGAACATGTTCAGCACGTTAGGCCAACCCGAGGTGCAGAAGGAGTTTGACTCAGCCGATCCAACATCTGGATCAGCTGAGCCGAACCTCCGGCAGACTACTCACTGCTGTTCGGCCTCTTCTCATAGGGGCCAAACAGCAGTGAGTGAATAGCCAAATGACGCTTGGCTATTCTGCTCGGTACCTCTGTGGTACCAAGCAGAATAGAAAACCAGTTCAAAAAGTAGCAAAAAAAATAGAAAACGATTGGGCGAAGCTAGCAGTGACTAGCTCTGCCCAACTGTTTTTTATTGGCGGGGACCAGCTGTCATTACAATGAGAGCTGAGCAGACCGGGCGGTGATATCCAAGCCGGCTCCACTAAGCTCTCATTATAATGACCAGTGACGTGCAGTACTTCTTGATCGGGTGAGGCATTCCCCAGCCCCGCCAGCCGAAGCCACACCCCCTCGACGAAGACGAAGCTCCACTGCCGCTGGGAGAAGCCCCGAACCAAACATGTCCTCGAGCTAGTGTAAAGGACGGGTTGCCTCCCCTGACCGCATGTCCCTGGTAATGACAGTTCAACATCCCCTAGTTACCTGGTAACCAGGGGATGCTGAACTGTTATAACACACTGAGAACTGGGCGGAGCCACCTGCTGATTCCCTGCTATGTTTTTTTCTCTATTAATCTGACAGCTGCCGCAGGCTGCCGTCAGAGTAAAGAAATAAAAAAACAACAAATAGCATAGGAATGAATAGATAGGATGCTATTGGCCATTTCAAATTGGAATAGCCAATAGTAGGCTGGCTACTGCACCCGCCTACTGCTGCTGTCAATCAGCAGAGGAGGACCTGAAGTTCTCCATCAGATCCACCTCTGCTGATTGACAGGCACAATAGCCAGCCTACAAATTGGCTATTCCAATTTGAAATGGCCAACAGCAGCCTAGCTATTATGCTATTTGTTGTGTTTTTATTTCTTTACTCTGACGGCACCATGCGGCAGCTGTCAAAATAATAGAGAAAAAAACATAGCAGGGGAATCAGCAGATAACAGGGAGCTAATGCTTCCCCTGTTATCTAATACTTTTTTTTCCCTTTGTATTCAGACAGCAGCCACAAAAAAAAAAACCGAGAATCAGCCGATATCAGGGGGGAGACTAGGCTAGGATTAGTCAGGACATTTGTTTTATTTTTAAATGGGGGCCCCTCTTAACATTTCTAACGTTTGGGAGGAGGACCCCACACTGTGTTTATTTATTTGTTTACACATTGCAGAGAGAACAGTCTGCTTCAGGCTGTGTGTTAAACTCAGTCGAGCCGAGGGCATATGCCTTTGGCTGGACTGAGCCACTCGGCCAACTTCGGGAGCTGTACGGTCTATTCACTATACTCTACTGAAACGAAGGGGTCCTAGGGCCGAAGCTAGCCAAAGAATCAGCCGAAGCTATGGCTAGATCCTTCGGCAGTTTTGTGAATAACCCTTTATATGTTTAACCTATAGAAGCCAATATATAGTCCAAAACCCAACAACCAGCAAAAAGCTGTATGCATCCATGCTCCCAGTTAATTATGTTGATTTACAGCACAGCTATAAAGGATACTTGTATCCAGGGATGTTCCCTACACTATTCAACGCCTGAGACTGGGGAAGGCATGGATGTTGGTGGATGCTTGTTACTGGCAGGAGGGTATAAGTTGCTGACAGTGGATGGTCGTTTCTGAGGGTGGGGGTTTCTGGTGGTGACTGCTTGTTTTCAGGGAGAAGGGCTGGTGATACTTCTGGGTCCGGGCAACCAGTGATATCAGCGAGCTGAGCAGTATGCCGACCAGATCATCACAGGTAGCTAAGAGCTCTTAGCAACCTTAGATTATCAGGTTGGCTCGGGAGCAGCAGGAACACATGCCGCCCCCCACATGGCCAAATAAGATGCCGCCTAAGACAACCGTCTCAGGCTAACTCATTGTAGAGATGGCCCCACTTCATGATAGCCTAGATATGTTTTATTGGTTGAAACCTGTTAATTTATGATATGCAGAGGAATAGATGTGATCACAAACAGGTCCTCATATATACTTAGCAAACAAAGGTACCTTATATTTTACACAGATAGGGCTGGTCTTTTTTTTTTTAATTTGCTTTGACATTATGGTAAATGACCAGTACAGATGGAAACAGAGTTCAATAGCTTGTTTAGAGGGGAACTGTATACTTTTAAAAAAGGTGTTTTTAGATGTATATGTTAAATTAACAAGTTTAAAGCATAAGTCAAGTAAAAAAATCGTATGCAGTACATCTCTGCAATACAAGCACATTTCTAGGGATAAGCTCATATTTGGACTGAATGGTGTCTCAAACTGTGCTCCTCTGAAAAGAGAATGACGCTCCTTCCATATTGTCCAATAAGTTGACGTTAGCTGCTTGAAATAAGCAAAGAGGTCAGATGCAGTGATGTCATTGACCTTATAGGGCTACATGTCTATATTTGGTAAATGACATCAGCACAAGCATCCCACACCTTTTTTTACATGCAGCTGCGGTGTGGGGAATGCCCGGCCTGCAGCTAATTGGTTGGAGGTCCCTATAGCACTTTCTTGTTTAGAGAAGCTCAGGTTCAGACCAGGTCGGTCTGAACATCAGCTAATTCATACACAGTTCCCCATGTTTTGTCCATTTAAAGACCCTGCAAATATAAAAAAATCCTGTTAATCTGCCAGAATTGCACTTAGCTTTTAATTTTCTTTTGTAGAATGACCAAAATGGAAAGATTGTTTGCAAGTTGTCTATTTTTAAGCTACTGAATCCTGCCCATTCTCATAATCTCCACAGCATGGAAGATAATTGGCCTGTAGCACAAGATAAGAACTGGGAGAACTCGGCATGATTATACACCAAGTCTTGTTTTTTTTTTCCTTATTAAACAGATTTAACAAAACACTTTTAATGGTATATTTAACAGATCAACAAAGAGCAAATAAGAGAAGTTCATTGTTATGGTTTACATACACTAAAAGGTCATCTCCAGACAAAAACTTGCTTTGTTTATTTTTGGAAACAGTCAGGTAAAGATAGACTCTCTGTCAAGATTTTATTTGCAATCTGTGTCCTTATTGGGGAAATTTCCCCTTCTTGTTGGACCAGGAAATTACAGAAAATCTCCCCTTTTGGATTGCAGACTGCAAAAAAACAATGTATTTTATAAAATAGAGAAGAATTAGAACTTCTTATATGTTATTATTATTGTTGGTGTCTTCCTGTCTTATTGTCAACCACTCCTTTTATTTCTTGTCTTGAGTGGAAATATGAACAATGGGACCACAAAACACAAAAAACTTGGCAGAATTTTTTGCTCTATCCGAGTCTTAAAAAAAGCTTTGCCTGAGGTTGAGCTTTTTAGTAATGAATCTTATTTTTGAAAATGATTGTCTTAAAATATTTGATTCTAAGTATTAGACATGTGCACCAGCAAAAAAATTTGTTTAGTTTAGTTTCGTTTTGAAAAAAAAACAAAAAATTTGTTTAGTTTCGTTTCGTTTTGAAACAAAAAAATATTTTAGTTTAGTTTTGTTTTTCGGGTCTGAAATCAAATTAGTTTCGGACGAAATTCGTTAGCGGTAGTCCTGCCGAAATTCGTTTATGGAAAAAAACAAAAAACTTTACTCTCCCATGCCATGATTTGAACCATAAAAAAAAATGGCATTTAGTCATTTAGGTCAATAGGAGAATGCCAATTCAAAAGCAAAGAAAAAAAAATCTTTATCCATTACTCCCCCATGCCTGGATTTGAACCAGCGACCTTGACAATGGCAATCCTGTGCTCTAACCTCTACATTATTGCTTCTGTACTTTAACCATAGAAATGTTGTAGAAGGTAAATGTTGTAATTTTTTTTTTCCTAATGTCGTTTTGCTGAAAGGAAATCCGTACAATAACGAATTTCGGGAAATCGGGAATTTGGGATTCCTTTGCATTCATCTTAGCTTTAATTCGGATGCATCCGAATCTCCGAATTTCTGAAAATTCGTCCAAAGCGAATTTCGGAACGAACCGAATCGCACATGTCTACTAAGTATACAGTAGTTTGTGTGTAATCTGTATATTGACATGGGAGCCATGAGTTTTGTTCATTACACAGCTTTGCTTTCTGCTTAGTACTGCTGCATTATTTTGCTTAAATGCACCTTTATGTGTCTCTCTCTCTTACTACACCAGTTTTACATAAAGAAATAAAGAAAGTGTTAGTTTAAGTCTTAAAAAAGAGGCAAAAATAAAGACACATTTCTTATAATTATAAAGTAATGTGAATACAAGTGTTCTTAAAATGCAGACTTTGGTTTTTAATAGCTATCCATTAAAGTAGTTTTTGTATGATTCTAATTTTATAAACTTATGCTTTCATATTTTATTTTGATGAAATATAAAGATCTCTACATTAACCAACATAGGGAGGTTCCAATGTCAGGATTTACCACAATCATTCTGTCTTTCTCAAGCAACTTCTGAGATAAAATATTGGTCACACAAGGAGTGCATTGTTTTTAATGCCTTGGCCCTGCTGTATTGTGAGAAGGACCAGTAAAGCAGAACCATTGTATAGAAGTGCTAAGCAGAAAGCAGGACTCGTGTAATGGGCACATATGGCTACCATCATATTGTTGCACATTGTTGCATTGAATAACAGAGGACTCATATTAATGTAAATTGATGAACAGCAATAATAGCACACTGCATGGTTTAACTGTTGCCCAGAATTTCTCTCTTTGTGTAAATCTGTATTCTTTTGGTTCTGTTTTCTCTTTGTTTATTTTGTATTACATTTTCACTTCTTATGTTCACACATTCAGTACTTGTTTTCCCATTTGTCAATAGTCAGTCGGTATATGTAACTTTTTAAAGAGTTTTGTGTGCAATTGAAGTGCTTGTTTTTGTGAAAAGCACGTTTATTTGATTTAGGTGATCCCATTCGTATACACTCTTTATTTTGTACAATAGTGTTTTCTTTCTTTCCTTTAGAAAATGCTGTCCTTACTGGTTGGACAAGTTTGAGCAACAGTGATATTTATCACGTTGCAAGTCTAAATGCCTCAACAGACTTTAAAAACTGACAGGCAGTACAGTTAAGTTCTTAAATTAATATTTAACAAAACAACACTTAACAAAGTATGTGTTTGATATATTTAGGAAAACCGCCATCTTAGCTCTAGTTAGAGATATATTCAACACCTTAGTAAAATCTCCTGCTTTAGCTCAACCTTTCTAGCATAGTATATATAATCCATTCATAAGACAAGGCAGATATCTGTTGCCAGGGACATGAATGTCCATATAGACTTCGATGGGTGTAAGCAACGTATGATTTTACTGAAGCCTGAAAATCTGCCAAAAAAAGTGCGTACCAACACCATACAACAGCACCATGTTCCTGTCACTGCTGTCTCTCATTACTTCTTATTCATAGATACCATCCACTGCTCAACAACACCATGTCCCTGTTACTGTTGTCTCTCATTAATTTCTATATATATGTAGCATTTACTGTTTCCATGCACTGTGTCTCTTTCAATACTGTACTATGTCCTGTTGCTTCTGTCTCTTATTACTTCCTAATCATATGTACCACCCACTGCTCAAAAGCACTATGTCTCTTTCAGTGCTCACTATATTTTTACCCCTGCTGTTTCTCATAATTTCCAATTTAGATGCACAACTCACTGTTCAGCAGCACCATGTCCCTGTCACAGCTGCCTCTTATTACTTTCTGTTTATATGACTCAACCACTATTTAGCAGTACCTTTCTCTTTTACTGCTGTCTCTCATCACTTATTTATATGTACTATCCAATGCTGAACAGTACCATTTCACTTTCATTGCTGTCTCTCATCGCTTTTTATTCATACGAACCACTCACTGCTCAGTAGTACTGTTTATGATTGCTTCTTGTCTATATTTCTACCATGCATTGATTTGTCCCTATTACTGCTGGCTCTCATCCCTTCCAATGGATATATAACGTGCACTGCTGTCTTCATTTCTATATATTTACTCTCGTAGCAGATCTTAAAGTGGACCTGTGCCCAAACTATGGACATTAAAGTATTTATACATTCTTTACAAGCAGTGAAAAGCTAAATCTTTGAAATAAGCCAAACCTGCCCTCCCTAGCTGTTTGTAACGTAAAGCAATTCAGTCTCAAAGATCCTCAAAGATCATAACAAAGACTCTAAAATATGTTCCATTCAGTTTACAACTGCTTAGACACATTTGATTTTTGTTTACATAAGAGGGGTATTAGCCTGATAGGATTCTGGTGCAATAGAAAGCAATAGGAAAAAACTAACAGGGTTATTCACAAAAGGGTGAAGGGTTTAGAGAAGGCAGGAGAAGTGAACAATCTAGGTTAAAATAGCTGATTTGGAAAAATTCTCCAATTCAGCTCACTTTCCAGTTCAGCTATGTTGTCCTAGATTGTTCACTTCTCCTGCCTTCTCCAAACTCTTCACCCTTTTTTGAATAACCCTGTTAGATTTGAGTGCCTCTTTTGGGAATTTTTTTTCACAATGCATATAAAGTAGCTGCCAGAGTAATTTAGCGCTTGTTTTAAGTTCCTTTTACTGATTGCTCAGACTATGTAAATACTTTATTGTGTATTGTCTGGGTACAGGTTCACTTTAATTTAAATAATGCATAAGGCATTAATAAAAATAGCAGTTAGACTTACTTAATACTTATTTATCTCCTGTAGCAAGATCCATCCAGGCCTGACAAGCTGCTGCCTCATTGACACGTTCCCTTCTTGGAGTTCAAGATGTTAATGCCAACAGCAACGATGAGCAATGGACCTAAAGGTCATCTTTTTTACTTTAGGTCCATTTTAACCTGAATAATAATAATACGGTCCTTTGTGGCTGATATGAAAGTGTTGTGGCTGATATGAAAGTGTTGTGGCTGATATGCAGTGCTCTCTATATAGCACTGCACACTACTTAAATGTATCTTAAAGATAACAATAATTTAGCAATAACAATGTGGAATGTGGGAATGTTACATAAATCTTTATTCCCAGAGCATCTACTGCAAATTCAACCAAAAACCCCAGCTGTACAGTTAACCAACCACTAAGCCAGCACGCTATCTATTTTGGACAAGGGAAGAAAGCACTATTAGTACAGTTCATTAGACTAGGTTGGGCAACATTGTAAATGAACCCTCTCAGGAGTGCAAGCCAGCTCAAACATTTCTGCCGTTCAGCAAGCGGGCACACTTATGCTAATATACATAAGCTATATTAAAACAGCTATGCGGTAGGGGGCTCCTTACTATGTACATAATCAATGTTATACCATTTCATTTTTTGGAAAGTAATGTCCTTATAAATTCACTGCACAGAGCAATAACTATGTGTATCTATTATGAGTTTTCTAGTGCAATGTATGTTTTCAATTTATGCACTGTGTACAATGAAAATAAATTTTGCATATATATTGCTACTAGTGACACAGGTTGTTCTAACAATTGTAATAATCTTTCATATTTGTTTAACTGATGTATAACGCTTACCTTTCCTTCAATGCATGAGCAGAGAGTTGGTTACTGTGAAGCAGAACAGTCACTGATTACTTTTCTACTGTGACAAAGATCTAATAAAACGTTTCACTCATTAAAAGAAGCGTGAATTTCATTACATAGTAGTAGGTCTTGTCCATCCATGTCAAAAGTTGCTTGTTACCAAGATCCATAATGAGCTGAACAGAATTAGAGCACAATGCCGTAACTTGCTGAGTGAAGTTAAGGTAATCACTGTCCCTGTTACAAAGTTAACTAAGCAGAATAGGAGGAAGTTAAGCAACTTCAGCTGCTTTGAACTAGTGTTCCTGTTACACCTTTGGAAATCTGCCCAGCTTCAGAGTCAAGGAGTCATTAGCCTGTGAATCTGCACAGTGGCTGTACTTTCTCTTCAATGTTCTCATCTGCGATTTATAAGTACCAAGTAGTCATTTTGTATTCAGCTCTTCTGGTACTACCAACTAGAAAGCTGAACAATATCATGGAATGCAAAATAAGGTAATAGCTACAGTAGTATGCAATTTATATATGCATATATATATATATATATATATATATATATATATATATATATATATATATATATATATATATATATATATATATATATATATATATATATATATATATATATATATATATATATATATATATATATATATATATATATATATATATATATATATATATATATATATATATATATATATATATATATATATATATATATATATATATATATATATATATATATATATATATATATATATATATATATATATATATATATATATATATATATATATATATATATATATATATATATATATATATATATATATATATATATATATATATATATATATATATATATATATATATATATATATATATATATATATATATATATATATATATATATATATGAATATGATAGTCAAAGATAAACTCTAGGCAGATATAAAAGATACATATTAATGCAGATCTGTATTAATCAATGCAATCTTGAATGTACTTTTTAAACAAAAGCTTTACAGCAGAGCTCAAACTGGGGAAGGCAAAAGCAGCACAAGGAGTCAGTCAATTGCACTGCAGTGCAAGACTCATGCTCATAGAAGAAGAGGGCAGAGTGACTTAAATATGAGCTCATCAGTCTGCTGCTTGTCATTTTACAGTCTAGTCAAAAGCTGAAGGAAGGACCTAACTGCAGCAAAATTAGGCATCCTCTGATGTCAAACAAAGCTGTGTGGTAGACATGCAAACATTTCGGCTCGAATGGAAATTTGGATGAATTTTATTAAATGTGGAAATTCGGATGCATCTGAATTTCCGAATTCGAACACATCCACGTTTCAATGAATTCACATTTTTATTCCGAATTTCATCCAAATGTAAAAAAGTCAGAATCTACATAACATAACGATTGATGCAAAGATCTTTTGTTGTGTTATTTTAGGTTATGTAATGTTTATCTCCAATGGTTCTGAAACGAATATGTTTAACACTCAAAGAAATGAATAAAGAAAAATATGAATCAAAATGAAATGAAACAATTTCTTTTGTCATCATGTCTAATGACCACTATGGGCTAAAATGACCAGTGCAGACTGAAATGACAAGTATGGACCAAGATGACCAGTGTGGAGTAAAATGACCAGTACAGGCTAAGAAGACCAGTACGGAGTAAGAGACTAGTACAGACTAAGATGACTAGTACAGAACTAAAATGATAAAAAAAAGCCCCAAATAATGAATGAAGTTCATTTTTAATTAAAGGAGACCTATGAGATGAGTGATTTCCACTCACCTCATAGTTCTAGCCAACCTGTGACAATGAGACTGTCACAGGTCGGCTCAGTAGATCGGGAGGTGAGCGAACACATACCGGGTTCCATCACCTCTCGATCCTGTCACGGCTCTCTGCCGTGACAGGGGGAGGGGCTGGATTCCCTTCTCCCCGCTCTGATCTGCCAGTGCTGACTGGCGGAACGGACGGGGGAGGGGGCGGGTACAGCTGGCTCTGCCTCTAGATAGGCAGAGCCAGCTGTCACTCACGCAGCTGGGCGGATCCCGTCATCTACGTCGGGATCCGCTCCAGGTGCGCCGTCTCAGTATACCGCGAGCTGTGGCTCGCGGTATACTGAGCTTAGGGTAACGGGAGGACGCTAGTTTGTGTCCTCCCGTTACCCTAAGGAGAACTATGGGGAAAAACACTGACCCCATAGTTCTCCTTTAAAGAACCCCATCTGAATAGATACAAATAGTTGTGATGCCTTATAAAACTATCCCCGTATTTGGCTGTTGCTTGCAAAAGCTATATCATTTTGGGTGGAGTAAATAAAAATTAAAATCTATATCCATGATCCTGTTTTTTAATGCAGCACAGCAAAATTCCCAGCATGTGGGTGTCTTGCCTACTTTTGTAATACTGCATTGGGGTGCTGCAATACACCACACTGATGTATGCGGGTTTTTGCATCTGTAAAGAATGGTAAACTGTGCATTGTTCTGCGAGTTACTGCAAAGTATAGATGTAAATGTGTCCAAAGCTAAAATGCGCGCTTGTTTTAAGTACATCAGTTTTTGCTATGTTCAGAGGGGAAAATCTTACAGCAACACGAGATATAGAAATAGTAGAAAAATGCATATGTTGTATTTTTTATGCTGCTAACCCGCTGGAAGGTAGTTGACCTCTTGAGTTTGTTAAGAATAACTGGAAGCAGACCCTTCTAAAGGTCAGGATTATACATTTTCTTCTTACTAAGCGCTTGAGCTAGTTTACATTATTATGTTATTTTCTTTTGTTTTATTTTTTTCATGTCCTGTTCTACATTTTAGCCATAACACAGAAACATTCTCATAGAAACATTACTGAATGTCAGTAAAGCATAATTACATTTTTATTAAAATATTCACAATCAGCAAATTTGTCCTGTTCAGACTTAAAGTGTATTTCCACTTTTGCAGTCAAATTTGAAAAAAACCTCTATATGTTCATTACATGATCCTATTCACACAGCGTAAAGAAAAAAAATGTAAAAATATATATATTTCTTACCTGTTAGATGCTTTGTTAAAAGCAGGCAAGATTGCTGATTCCAGATTTTTCTCAGCACCTTCATGGTAATCTGTCGTAATAAAAAGGCTTATGACTGAAATGTGAGGATTTTTGTTTCTCTCATTCACTCAATTAATATACAATGGACATAACACCTCAGACCCCTCACCTCTCACAGCCTCTCCTAACAGTGTAAAGAAAGATAAGTAAGTAGAAATGTTAACCCTTAAAACACTAACCCAAGTAAAAGCAGTTGAAACTGCATGGTCTTTTTTTTAAATTATTTTTAAAATTATTTAAAATTATTTTTATTATTTATAGGTAAATTATATCTTATATATTTGTTTTATTGTTTAGCAAAGTCTATGGGAATGGGAACATGTAACAAATATAAAATAGGTGTTATCCCAATCTGGCTGCAAAAGTTGAAATATACTTTCAATAGAATTTACAGTGGTTTGTATTTTGTTTATAAAATATATGTCAAGAATATAATTTAAAACATTTGTTTTTGTTAAATACAAAGTATTGCATATACATATTTAATATTTACTATTTTGCAGCAAGTGTCAGTCTGGTATTCTAGGGTTTCAGGTAACTGATTTGTTTCCAAAATGTGATTACAGACAAAATAGCACTATGTCAGGTTTTTACACACACACACACACACACACACAGCCAACTGAGTCCACTAAATAACACAGATGAGGCACATGCAGGCCCGTCTTTAATATTGATCGGACCCTGGGCAAACATTTTCCCCCGGGCCCACCACCAAGAAAAAAAAATGTAAAAAATGACATCATAATTGTATATCTCCCTGAAAATCTCACTCCATTTCTGTTCTGTCCTTCAATATATGTGAATAACATGATTGATAGAATTACAATGCATGATAGTAGAAAGCCATGATTAGACATAATTAACAGATAGTAGAAAGCCATGATTAGACATGATTGTTGGTAATTTGACATGATACAGCGTTATTGAAGGTTTAACAGAGGAGGAGCCTAGTTTTCTCTCAACGTTTCGCGCTTAGGGGCGCTTCTTCAGGAGAGGGAGGTTGTCATTCAAATGTGCAGCCCGGAGCGACTGTGCAACATGCTGGGGGCTCCACAGTGTGAGGAGGATGGACACCCCTTGGTTCTATGCAATTTTCTGCGGGCAGCGGGCTCAAGGGGCAGATGCTTCGGGCCCCACAACCTTTATTGAGCCCGGGGCAAGTGCCCTCTTTGCCCTGCGTTAAAGACGGCCCTGGGCACACGGTCCCCTCCTCCTCTCCAAGTAAATACAGACTGACTAGATCTTCATTCTATTGGAGTATTGAAGTGCAGAGCTACTGCTGGGCTTTCTTATTAGACAGCCCAGGATGCATATACACACAGAAGCATGATAGGACCCTGGGGAAATATTATTTGTAATAATACAGATGTTATATATATAGTTCATCAGTGCCATGATGCTGGGAAGACGTAACCCTTCATGTAGGTGCATTTTTAAAGCAAATAATAATAGAAACTCTTCTATTTTGCTCTAGACAAGCTCTGTATCACAATATTATGTAGTTGCGCACACAAATACAACCAGGATCAAGGAAACCAATTTACCTAAATCCAAATACACAGTGAATCAAGGTGACCCACAGTAAATAGATGTCCTGCAATAATCACTAATTTTCCCCACTGAATGAACAAATGTACCCTGTGGACTGGTAAAGAAGGTGGAAGTGCTGAGTTTAATGTGTGTTTCATGATGCATAAATAATAAAGTTTTAACATTCTTCTGATGGAAAAGGTATTGCAGTTTATGCTCTCTTAATTCCTGATAGCCAATAGAACATAGTGTGGTGCCATTTCTTGCATTTGGGTTTTTGCAGTACTGTACTTCATTTTTAGGGCAATACATAAGGCATTCCATCCATATATGGTAAGTTACATAATGGTGGGGAATGATGTAGCATACTATATATTGCTATTTACTGCTATGATAGATAGATAGATAGTCTACGGTAGTAAGAGGCTTGATGGGCAAATGTACTAATTCACTGCTTGCTGAGTTTGATTGTGAATATCCATCTGGTGCATCCCACCAAAGAAATCAAAAGATAAATGGTTGTACTTTGTGATGGCATCTACTTCTCTTCTTTAATGTGAACTTCTGTAATCGTAAAACAAAGTGAAACAAAGGTACCTACATGCAGGTATGACTTCACAATTCCCACCACACTAAGGGGTCTATTCACGAAGCAGCCGAAGGATCTATCTGAAGCTTCGGCTAGCTTCAGCCCCAGGACTCCTTCGGTTCAGTAGAACCAAAGGGCTGCTGTACGGCTATTCACTATAGCCCGTACAGCTCCCGAACAGCCGAGAGGCTCAGTCGAGCCGAACGCATATGCCTCGGCTTGGCTGAGCCGCGCTGAAAGCCGAAGCTGGCCGAGCGGCCCGCAGCCTGCTTCTGACAGCTGGGCGGAGGGAGCCGTGATCTTACGGCTGGCTCCGGCCACTTGCAGAGAGATCAGCGTCCCTGGTTACCAGCTAACCAGGGACACTGATCTCCAGACAGCAAACTCTCCCGGGGCACTCTGGGAGTCTCCCGCTCCCGGCCGCCAAGGAGAGAAACACTGCTTTTTCTTTATTCTGACACGGTGTCAGAATAGAAAAAAAAAAATTGGCCATATGAATGCATTGCTAGATTCCTATTGGTTATTTCAATTTGCAATAGTCAATAGCAAACTAGCATTGCACCCGCCCTCTGCTGCAGTTCTCCATCAGGTCCACCACTGTAAGGGACGTGCCCTGGTGGGATCCGGTGCCGCTGTCCGTCGCGGGCCTGCGCGGGCATGCCGAGTCCCTCCTTCCTCTGGTCGTCGACGTAAGGTGGTGACCTCTGGTGGCAGTGTCCGTCGTCGCCCTGCTCAGGCGCGTTGCGGATCGCCGTCACCTCTCTCTCTGGCGGGTTCTACATCCTGCGCAGGCACGCCCCATAGCTCCGCCCCTCCAGAGCGAGCGCTCGTTAGTTGATCGGCGTCCCACTATTGATGTAGCAGGACGCTGATCAACTCAGCCTCCCACTTGCTCTTCTGGCCCCCGGCAAATCGGTTTCCAAAAGCATCTCAGGATTGACAGCACCAGCAACACGCAAGTACCCTGGGCTATAGAAGGCTATAGCACCAGGTCTCCACACTGGCTATATAGGGAAGCTAGTGGGCGCTCCTCAGTTGGGCATGGTGGCCTAAGCAACAACCTCACTGAAAGTGTATAGAAGGCTATAGTTATCCTCATTTGCTGTGCTTAACCCTCATTTCTGTGATTAATCCTCATTGCTGCGCATAATCCTCATTGCTGTGCTTAATCCTAATTGCTGTGCATAATCCTCTTTGCTGTGATTAATCCACATTGCTGTGCCTAATCCTCATAGCTGTGCTTAATCCTCATTGCTGTGCACAATCCTCATTGCTGTGCTTGAGATCGTTACACACCTGGTTCAAATTAACACTACTACCAGAGATCAGTTGTATGGCAGGGAAGTAAACGATACTTACCAACTTTCCCATACGTTACCCACCTACTCGGTATTAACTGAGCATTCTTCCACTCTTGCGGGGAATGATGTGAAGCAGCTCCCTCTTAGCCTTTTCCAAACACGGGGCAAGTGAGGTATAGCTGCTACTCTGATACCAATACCCCTAAACCGCAGTTGAGATCCATAGAGCATTATAACCGAGTCCTGGGGCGAATCTTACAACCACTACTGATTGACAGCAGCAGAGGGCGGGTACAATAGCTAGTTTGCTATTGGCTATTGCAAATTGAAATAGTCAATAGGAATCTAGTAATGCATTCCTATGGCCAAAATTTTTTTTTTCTATTCTGACACGGCTCCGTGTCTGCATAAAGAAAAAAAAGAAAAAGCAGTGTTTCTCTCCTGGGCGTCCCGGGTGCGGGAGACTGCCGGAGCGCCCGGGGGAGTTTTTTTTTTTTTTTTTTTTACGGCAGCAGAACTGCTGGCCGATAGAAAACAGTTGGGTGGAGCTAGCTGTCACTGCTAGCTCCACACAATCATTTTCTATTTGTTTTTTTTCTACTTTTTAAACTATTTTTCTGTTCTGCTCGGTCCCACAGAGGGACCGAGCAGAACAGCTGAGCCAAATGCCGCTCACTGCTATTCACTCACAGTTATTCACTCACTGCTGTTCGGCATCTATAAGAATAGACCGAACAGCAGCGAGTAGCCTGCCGGAGGTTCGGCTTAGCCGATCCAGATGTTGGATCAGCTGAGTCGAACTCCTTCTGCACTTCGGGTCGGCCTGAGCATGTTCGGCCGACCCGAAGCCACACGAAGCAAGCCGATGTATGGCTGATTTCAGCCGATGCCGAACAGTGTTCGACTCACTTCGCTTTAGGTCGGTCATTCATTTGGCTGCCTACGGCAGCTTAGTGAATAGACCCCTAAGTCCCCATTCACACCTAGGCATTTTGTAGCTCAAATCTTGGAGCAACAAAATGCTCAACACGAGCAACTCCATTGTTTTATATGGCCCTTGTTCACAACTGAGAGTTTTGTTGCCTGCAAAAAAAGTCTGTCACTGGAAAACAAAATTACAATTTCTGCAGATTTCTATGTTTTTGGCCCCATAGTCTTGCATGGAAATGCCTGGAAATGTGCGACACAAGTGCTTTTGTCGTTTTACATTAATGTGTCACAATCTGCCAGCTTAAAAGCGCAACTTAACATACACATGTCAGACACATGCAAAAACATGCAAAAAACATGCAAAAATGCTAGACTAAAACAAGGGATAATATGCATGAAAACGCAGTTGTCTAGGTGTGACTTAGGACTTAGACCTAATTCACACAGCATGCAGATTTGTTTGGCCTACACGCCCATGCAGAGACCTGCTCCTAGCAGAAATAGGTGCAGCCTGTAATTGCGTGTGGTCACCTGTACATTCCTGTGACAGGACATGGCTGCAAGTGGCTACACGCCGGCCTGAAGCTGCACATGCAATTTCAGGTGTGTGCAGTTGGATGCAGACAGTCTGTGCACAAGTACATGCACCAGGACCTATACAAATGTGCAGGTTCGGGTCAGCGTGTAGCTACATGCAGCCGCGTCCTGTCATAGGAATGTATAGGTGGCTGAAAGCAATTACAGCCTGCACCCGTCCCTCCCGGAAGCAAGCCTATGCATAGACATGCACACCTTACGGGTTTGCCCATCCATGTGAATAAGGCCTTATAAATAAAGACTTCCTTTCTTGGAAATTCACAAAATTATATATATATATATATATACAGTACATATACAAATATCAGTGTAATATGATATATAGCTCTTCCCAATCAACTCCGTATCTGCACAAAGGTCAAGTGATTTCTGCATGCAGAGAGCACCAGAGCAGAGTCTGTGTAGTAAAATGCACCACCAGTGTGGTGGCAGGGGAAAACGGAGGTGCCCGCTGCAGTACTTCACTCCATGAGAGCCACAGTCTGTTATTTAGGATAATTTCCAGGTGAAATTACTGGGTAGACATTAACTGAAAAACTGCAAGGGCTGAATTGACTCGAGGTTTGCTATAAACTTCAACACTTTTTACTACATAAATAATCTTGATGGAAATCAATCTGCTAGCATTTGTTTACTTAGAGCATCTGGAACGATGTCAGTAATTATCCAAAGCTATATTCATTTACTATACAAATTCAACATGCCTTGAAAATTGCCTAGCCTATTTAGTCATGTCTCTAGATACATATTTTATCAGAAGAAAGTAAACAGCTTTATAAACATGTTTTACTTGCTAATCACTCTTATGCCTTGTTATTTAATTGATGCTTCATTCCAGAATAATACTAGAACTTTAAGGTAATTAATTTAGCTGTGAAAAGGGAAGAATAATCTTTAAGTATTCTGTGTTGGTCTTATTCATTTGCTTTTGTATAGGCTCACCAAAACAATTCATTTAAGAGGCAGAGTGGGGGCTATTAACCATTTCAGATTGTTAATCATATTTCATAAATACATAATGATAGCTGCTATGTTTCCCTTTCTCAAGGGACAGTCACAGCAATTACATAACTGTGATACACAGTATTAGCTTACTATGACATTCATGGTTACAATTATGTTTAACCTATATATTTTAGGCAAATCACATAGCTGTCTGGTTTAGAAAGACAACCAGATCTGTAGTTATATTGTGTATTACAGCATTGTTGGTTCAGAGAATGGTAAATCACAGAGGGTGGATATATAAGCAAAAGTAACGTAAACTGAAGCGTAGCTTGCTTCAAACATCCCGTAATGTGCAGGACAATTTACAGTTTTTTTAATTGCCCACATTCCTATTTCCAGAGGCAAACACTGTATGTCAAGAATCCATCAAAGACATAAAAAGAACACCAATTCTCAGAATATCAATGAGAAGACTAAGCGGTCTATTCACTAAGCTGCCGTAGGCAGCCGAGTGAAAGACCGACCTGAAGTGAAGTGAGCCGAACAGAAAAATAGTTTAAAACGTTTTTTTTTTTTAAATGGAAAACGATTGTGCGGAGCTAGCAATGACAGCTAGCTCCGCCCAGTAGTTTTCTATTGGCTGATTCTGCTGCCGTAAAAAAAAAACGAAAAAAAAAACTCTCCCGTGCGCTCTGGGAGTCTCCCGCTCCCGGCTGCCAAGGAGAGAAACACTGCTTTTTCTTTTTTTTCTTTATTCTGACATGGAGCCGGTTCTATTGAACTGAAGGGGTCCTGGGGCCGAAGCTAGCCGATGGATCGGCCGAAGCTACGGCTAGATCCTTCGGCTGCTTCGTGACAAGCACCTGAGTCATAAAAGGATAACTGAATGTTTGATTCAAAAAGGAAGGATACACTAGGCAAACCATGGGCTGTCATGCTAACAAGAAATCACTACCTCGCAATGCTAGCAATTTATCCTGTACACTCCTCAGCCAGCTTGCTGCAAAGCAGTGTTCATTGCCTCCAATACCACTGTTCCTATAACAAGTGATACACAGCATCCCCAAGACAGGGTCTGTCTCACACTACCGATTTTTTTTTTTATGAGCAAGCCTGAGGCACATCCTGCCCACTCAGCTCCAGGCTGCAAACTCTGGCCAAAAGCACTTTATGGCACTGATATAAACAGGCCAGGCAGTGTACTGAGGGAATTGCAAGGATGGCTGGTTTTCTAGCATGCTCCTTAGACAAAAGACGTGCGACCGTACAGTAGAAACGGCCGCACGTCTTCGTTCACACTGCTCGAGTCTCATACGATCGCGGGATTTCCCGCGATTCTCATACGAGAATTGGGCAGTGTATGGGCACCTTTAGTCTCATCAAGGATCCAGGTGACTTTGTAGAGGGAGATGTTGATGGGAGGCAAGGTGCCACTGTACATCCATACAGAGGTGATGGGTAGCTTTATTGGAACCTGGCTCACTACCAGGCTAAAGAGAAATTCTGGCAGATAAAATACAAAACAAGCTATTACAGCTGTGAGTTTGTTTTAAGTCTTTCATTACCCTATGTAGTAGTTTTCACAATGAAAGGATATGAAAGGGTCATTTAATTAAAGCCATAAACAGTGTAAAGTTAACTTTTAGATTTAGGGATGGCAGCGATGGTTGGGCTTTGTACAGCCTTTTTTTCTTCAATATTTAAAATATTTAAGATTTTGTGGATTTAATAGCTCATGAGGCTGTTTTGAAATCCACACAATCGATATTCTGCAAAGCAATGTGCTTTCTATGTGTTTAGCATTGCTATCAGCCTATTTGCATGGCATTATTGGAAATCCCCTCTTAAAAATGTATAAGCATAGAAACCACCTGCAAATAGAAGAACGTGATTCTGTGACCCCAAGTTTGTGTGATAGGTTAAAAACATTCCCTATTAATGAAAGGATAATACTGTAGAGTGTTGCTCATTATGTGGCACATAAAATATATTGTCCTATTTAGGACTGCACTCATTATCCACAAGGCCCAATTAGGAGAAGGCAGTGGTGTTTAATAGATATATTGTTCTGTTATCGAAAAAAAGTGGAGGCTCTGCTCAATCACATCACAACAAAAAAGAGTTTTACTGAGCTAGCTGTCATTGCTAGCTCCGCACAATTGTTTTCTATTTTTATTTTTCTACTTTTTTAACTGTTTTTCTGTTCTGCTCGATCCCACAGAGAGAACGAGCAGAACAGCCGTGCCGGCTATTCACTCACTGCTGTTCGGCATCTATGAGAATAGACCGAACAGCAGCGAGTAGCCTGCCGGAGGTTCGGCTCAGCCGATCCAGATGTTGGATCGGCTGAGTCGAACTCCTTCTGCACTTCAGGTTGGCCGAACATGCTGAGCATGTTCGGCCGACTCGAAGCCACCTGATGTACGGCTGATTTCAGTCGATATACGGCTGAAATCAGCCGTACCAGCCTGAAGTGAATAGCCGAACAGCGTTCGGCTCACTTCGCTTTAGGTCGGTCATTCACTCAGCTGCCTATGGCAGCTGAGTGAATAGACCCCATAGAGATAAACAATCGTATCTTAATTGGTAGATAGAAGTCGTCTTGTGATTGTAATGTAGCTGCTAAGTTAATTGTTCTGGATGGAACCAACAGATAAAATATGGGTATAATCGTAAGCAACCATAGCTAGCACGTGGTAAAACCCATATAATTAATAAATCACTCAATTTTTATTAGAGACAAAGTACAGACATTAAACTTTGGAAGAGAAGTTACATTTTTTTTTATTTGCTGTCACCCTAACCAAGAATTAGGATGCAAATTAATAAGTATTAGTAATTCCCAACCTATCTAAATGCATGACTGCCTGACAAGAGATAATAAAAAGGTGGAGTTAGTAAGACTGCAGCATTGGTACACTCCTCGAAAGAAATCTAAATAGCATATTGTACTGATGTTTTCTCGGTCCTGCAATTTTTTGATGACAAGACTTTTGTTTTTAATTAGAATTGTATTCAGTGTTTTCTCTTTATGTACAATTAGATTAATTGCGTGGTGTAGAAAGGAGATTCAAGAAAAGACAACTTGAAAAAAACTGCTTTTAAACGAGAAACATGACATGCAGATGTAATTAAGCAACAGCAATCAGCTATTTGCAGTAAATGCCCTTTAAAAAGATTTTGAAACAATGCTAAAAGTTTATTTAGTATCTCAGCATGGGGTACAGTCAAAGGAAAAAAATAATTGCTATCTCTTGTTATTTATTATTCATTTCATGTATTTTAGCTGCAAATACATAATGCTGCTAGGCACACAGTTATCCTTGGGAAAATTGGGGTAATATAAAGAACTGATAATGTCCTTAATATATAAAGTTCAGCATTTTAAAATGTTTTAGTACTGGTATTAGGTGTTTAAAGGAAGGCGACCATTAAAGGTGTTGTTTAATATATTATACACAATTACACTTTATCACCTTTATTTTCATATTAAACAAATTGCCAAAATTGCACTATTTGCTTATTTTTTGCTCTGCTAGAGTTACAAGAGACTGACAGCAGTAGAGAATTTTGGCCATACTATAAAAAGGGTGTAATAAACGGATTAACTTCAGGCTATGCCAAAAACCGCTGATATGTGATTTATGCACATTCAGTTTAAAACATTTTGACATGTTTGTAGTAATACAAGAGAGAGTCGTGGGAATAGTTCTTTAGTCTTCCACTGCTGCTTTACTGTCCAAGAGGGGGACTGGAATGTGTATTTTCATGTGCAGTAGAGAAAAGTCAGGTCTCCACCCTGGCTGTGCTGTCTGGCACGACTAACTAGACAGAAATACAAATCTTATGGCAGATAAAATTTCTCCTATATAGGTATTTCAACTGTGTACATAGCTGAGTGCCTGGAGTTCAGCTTCATTGCAAACTATTTTATATGAATTACTGTTTGGAATATTGATGCAGAAGATTTAAAGTGAACCTTTACCCCCTTTCACTAAAAATCACCTCTGCATGCTGATATGAGTTCATCTTACATTAGTTAAACAAACATATTTTTCTTGTACTTACCATTATTGTTTTTCCATTACCTGGTCCTCTTTGGCATTTGTGATGTAATGTGCCCAAACATTGCATTCTGGGAAGGTAACATGAGCAGTGCATTGCTGGGAATTCTCATTTGTAATCTCACAAGATCTCAGGGAAAGGCATTTTCCTTGCCTGAAATTATGTGTGTGGTCCAGGAAGTAAAAGAAGATATTTTAATTTGTCCTTAGGTAAAATTGTCACTGTGAGAAGAATGGGGAGAAAAAGAAAAATAAGGTATGCAAAGAAAAAAAAGCCGGAAATTATCTAGAAGTATGTGTTTGTAGGCTTTTACTAAACATTCATAAAAGTGCCTTTGCTACCATTTTAAAGATATAGGTAAAGTGCCTCTTTAATATGAATTAGTGTTTTGAAACACTGTGTGATAAAGTGATGATAGTAAGGTTTAACAAACCCCAAACTGTGTGGAGAAAATGGGGAAGTTGCTCGAAACACAGTGCCACCCCCGTTTCAACATTTTCCAAGTGGGTAACAAAAAATGGTCAGATTTAAAACGCATGTCTGTTGTTGACAGTATGGATTAATTCAGGTCCGGTCCCAACTTGAAGTTTTCCGAACCTGGAAAGGGATTCCCCAATCCACAGCTACACGTAAACAAAGGGTTTTGATTCTGGTGATAACATTCACCTTATATGGTCCCATTCCCAGATAGCAAGGATAACTTGCTACAAACTTGTGGCAGGGTGAAATTGTAATTTTGTTAACTTGCTGCACACATTCCTGGCAAGTTGTAGACTTGCAGAACACCTGCAGCACAAGTTCTAGTTGACACTTTTTGAATTTGTAGCAAATTTGCTCGGCAAGTCTACAGCAAGAGTCCTGCGGGTCTTAGAAAGAGCTCTGCAAGCTCGCTGGTCTGGAGACTTGCAATGCAGATTTGCTGTAATTGTGCAACAAAATTGTGAAGCTTGGCAAGTCTGCAATAGTTTAACAAGTCATTTTCAAACTTCCAGCTCAATTGCTTGCTATCTGGGTTGCCATATTTGGACAATGGAATTTACTAAGATGGCCATGTGCCTATATAAGTTCTAAAATGTCAACAGCTTCCCACCTCTTTGTTTATATGCAGCTGTGGGTCAGGAAATGTCCTGACCACAGCTGAATGGGTTGGCACTGACAGCAAGGGCCGGCACAAGTGTAAAGCAGCCCAATCAGCCACCTGAGGGCCCCAGGGTGGTGGGGAGATAAAATTATGTCACTGGCCTTGCAGATAAACAGCCTGTCATAGATGTATACAGCGGATTGATGCTGCTGCTGCTATAGTGTGATCTAAGCCCCGCCCCTGCTCCCTGCTCTCTTCTGCGTGCGCTGGCTGTACCTGTCACCTGTGGCATGTGCCGCACAGTAAGTTGCCCCAGCCAGTGTGTGGAGTCTAGGAGGAGCATTTGTAAGCTGTCCCCACCCCTGTTGTCTGCTGTGTGCTGGACATACATGTCAGCCGTCACATGCCATGTGCCTCACAGTAAGTCCTCTTGGCCAGTGTGTGGACTGCAAGAGGAGTATTTGTGAAGTGGCCCGACCCCTGTTCTCTGTAGTGTGTGCTGGCCATACCTGTCAGCCGTTATGTGCCGTTTGTGTGCGTTTGTGTGTCTCTCAGTCATCTGCTCATCAGATAAAGCAACCAGGATGAACACTGATCACACACACATAATGAAGCCTATCACTAATAAATATGCTGCGCAACAAGCCCCTGACACCGCCTTCACAAATGCTCCCCACCCAACACCACTTCCTTCACCCCTTACACACTGCCTGCCTCCTCCACCCCCACACACTGAGCCTGGCCACAAGATGTCAGTGGCAGCAGCACCTGTAGCTCAGTGTGAGCACTAACAGCCTGCAAAGTTTTCCCGGACAGCAGTGAGCTGCAGGTCCCTTGTGCAGAGTGTGTGGGCACTCACATCTGCAGTGCTCATCTTCCAATGGCCAATCTACCTGCCTCTGGTGCAGCCCTTAAATACTTCATATAACAGAGCAAAAAGGAACCCTCCTTAGACCCCCGACAGCCCTCCTGATACCCTCCATTGCCCACCTGAGAACTTGTACAGCTCTCTTGAGACCCCACACAGCCCTACTGACACCCTGCACAGCCCTCCTGAGATCCTCTACAGTTCTCCTCCTGTGCATGCATGACATGGCTGTGTGGGGGCCACACACAGCCACGCAACGATACAAAAAAAAAGAACCAGCAGCCTACAGGAGAAGGACCCCACGATTAAGGTAAGTGGGGGGTTGCAATCTGGCCATGTGTCATGTTATACCCTGAACATGGGTGTAACATGAAACATGGTCAGAAAGGTGAATTTAGCTTTTGAAGTGTGATCTGCTTCTAGCTGTGAATTTTGATCTGCTCCTCCTTACTTTATATATCTGAAATTGACACGACTGTGCATGTGAACCCCACACAGCCTCATCATCTATTCCCAGATCCTATGGCAAGATCTGTGAATGGTGAGACTACTGTGGCAGAGGGACTGAGTTCTGAATGGAGTACAAGCGTGGTGACATTACTGCAATTGTGATGCATCGACAGACCCTCCCGTCCCTATAACTGAAAGTCCGTACCTTAGTATGGACAGGGGCTGTAGGAATAGTCTGCTGAGTCAGAGCATTGCACCCATTCACTGACCACAGGTTCAATGATTTGTAGTCTCCAAAGCAAAAAAAAATCAATACATTTACATTTTTCTCTTTTATTAATGTGCGTGCATTTATAATTTTTTTTGTAAAAGGTGGGCTTTGCCTTTAATGTTTTTGGTTAGACACTAAAATGTATCACTGTGACAATACGTTTTGTTTCTCTATCTTTGCTGCTAATTTAAAACAAAGGGAGATTATAGCAAATCAACCACCATGGTCACCTAACCAAAGCAGAACTGTAAAGCGTGTATTTTATCCAGGCAAGATGAACCAAGTCATGTCCTTCATGGATTCTTGCACCGGGGCCGTAAAGGTTCTAGTTACGCCACTGTCCACACTATTACCTTGTAAAATAATAGTTAACACTTTACTGTCACCAATAAAAGTAATACTATTTACAATAGATAACAGCGCACATTTACTGACAGATGTTCTTTATCATTGCCTTGAATGTTCCAGACTGATTAACTGCAACACTGGCAATCATAAATCATTAGCAAACTTGTAGACATAAATATAGAATAGGGGAATATGAAAATAATTTTGTGAAATTTTGATGGTCCATTGCTTTTAACAGAAATGAGGATCTCTCCCTTTTGGTCTAGCTCATAGTGTATGTCATGAAAATTATTCAGTGGCAATAACACCATAAATATTACAATGTACAATGACATATCAACAGCAACCTCCCAAGCTGACACTTTTTCACACTCAATAATTTATAAGGGTGCATGCACAACGGCATACTGAATTTACAATGTACAAGACAGAATCCTGCTGGTAGCAAGATTCAGCATTGTTGTCCAAATGCCATTGGCATCTAACGTTTGTGTAACATTTTATGCATACAATCGCAATGGCCGCCTGCATCCTAGCAATGAAGGATGTCAGGCAGCAATAGCCACCTATGTCCTAGCAAGGAAGGATGCTAGGTGTCAATACCCCTCTGCATTCTAGCAACAGAAGAACAAGAGGCAGTAATGGCCTGAAAGAAGACATGTCTGATAGAAAAAGTGTCTGTGCACCCATAAAAAACGATATACGGCTGAAATCAGCCGTACCAGCCTGAAGTGAATAGCCGAACTCACTTCACTTTGGGTCGGTCATTCACTTGGCTACCTATGACCCTTTTGTGTTAGTTCTGCATGAACATCTGCAAATGGCAAAGTTAGCACCCAATTCTCCATTGCTGGCTCTGTTTAATAAAAGCTGGACATATTCCATGTATTGTAAAGGTTTTTAGTGGATTGCTAAAGACATGACCAAAGGCCCTTCCTCTTCCTCTGTTCTACCTGACCTGTTGCAGAGTCTAGCTGATATAGAGGAGATCACATATGCATGAGGTAACATAGAACACTTCATTCTTGACAGCAGTGTTGGTGATGCCCTGATTAAATTGTCAAGGCACTTTCATGCATAATGGACATAGCAAAAACACCAAAAATGTGACATGACCTATAGATTAATTGTGACAGACTCTCTTATGTTACTCTATAATTTCAAACTAAAGAAAATACATTGATTTCCTTCACTTTATGGAATAACTAAAAGACAGTTTGTGCTTTTTGAATGTTTGAAATATTTTTTGCTGAGGATGGAAATTAACTGCAGGTCTGAGTTGTAATAGACATCAGTGTACACGGAGGGGCTCTAATTGGCTGAATAGGCAACCAGTGAAGCTAATTTACTAAAGTATTTAAGAATTCTGGCACAATAAAATGTGTAAAGATTCATATTTGGTAAATCAGTCACAGTGCCTCTACATCTGCACACAGATATTGACTTTAGGTGTAGATCAGACCTATAGTAGTGATATACTGGTAAGTGTAAATAGTATGGATGTTCAGATACCAGTTCAGATACCAGTGCAGATACTTGGCATTTTCATGAGAACTACCAGAGTTACAGTGGTTGCAGCTGGGACCTGGCTCTGGTGCTCCACCACTGTCCTGAAATCATTAGTCTGTATTGTTTTAGAAAAACTGTCACATGACAACAAACAAAAATGTATCAGTACTAGTATCTGTGAGTACTTGGACAAGTATCAGTACTAAAAAAGTAGTAAAAAATGGTATCGGTGCATCCCTTATATATATTTATAGAAAAAAAATCATACATTAATACAGGGATGCACAAATCCAAGGAGCTCCGTATGCTCCTTATAAATAACAGCTGCCTCCTAACGTTTGAATTTTTCTCCAGCCTAGTCTTGCAGCTGGAAAAGTATCTGTACATATACTTGTACCGAGTACGGTACTTGGTATCTGAACATCCCCAGTAAATAGATTGAAACCCCTGAAAAGTAAATATTTCTGCTAGCTTGGGATAGGTTTTAGCAGGTCTTAAAACACGACTTTCTCATCTCATGTCCAGTGTTTTTCTGTGACACCAAACTACTCCAAGGAATGGCTGAACAGGTAAAGAAATTCTTTAGAAAAGAGTAGAGATCAGTGTGGGTCAGTTTCAGTCAGTTTCTGACCCAATGATTTTTATTTAGTAAGGCTAGGTTCACACCTAGGCGTTTGCAGCTTTTTTTTTTGGTGTGAATATGTGTGTTTTTTATTTTAAAAATTGTAAACAGTTAATGTGCATTTCTCCTTGCATAGAGATGTACAGATGGCCAATGAGAAGCAGAAACAGCCATGACCTAAGTTCCTGTTTTTGAGCAGAGCATTTCTTACAAGATCGTGTTGCATTGTTGAGTATGAATCCCTCTATTCAGTATGCCGTGGCAACCGTAGTCACAACTATGCAGATTCTCAGAAACAAGAAACATGAAACAAGAATTGACAAGCACACATTACCTTTGGCATCTTTAACCCCTTCGTGACTGATTGCACGCAATTTGTAAACTGGGCATGTTGGATATCGTTTTACTCGTTGTAACCTCATCTTTTATATTTTATTTAAAAAATTGGTATTTTGTTGTGTTTTGGTTAATAAGAGTAATATTGCGCAACATAAAAATTTGCAACTACCACCATTATATTGTATAGGGTCTTGGCATTCAGAAAATATATAATGTGTGGGGGTTTTAAGTAATTTTCAGGCCTAAAATGTGGAATATAACATGGGTGCAAAAAAAAATGAAAAAAAGGCCTCAGTCATGAAGGGGTTAATTGATGGGGAAAAAATGTCCCAGCCGCTCCATATTTGTGCACCAATGCTCCACCAGGCACTCCTGTGACTACCCTTGCTCTTTTAGTTTGCAGCATGCCTCTGATCATAGAGACAGACCTGGACTAGTCTGAAGTTCTCAGTAGACATGGGGTTCAGTGTTGAGTCCTCCATCTTGATCCCAGTGTCCTGTGTGACAGGGAATGGTTCTCTCTCCATGCTGCATAAATCACACGGTTATCGTTAATAAAAACACGTAAAAACACGCATGCACATGTACACATGCAGTTTCAATACAATTCTATGGGACCAAAACCGCACGGGATCCGCCTCAAAATAGTTCCTGCATCTTTTTGCATTTTTCTATGCACTGTGGAATGCTAAGGTGTGAACAGTTGCCATTAACTTGAATGGAAATTTGTGTATTATGCGTTTTCGCACTCATAGATCCGCACGTAAAAACACTCAGGTGTAAACCAGGCCTAAAAGGTAGAAAGTTCACAAAGCCCAGTGAAAATGTGTTCACTTCAATCATCGAGTCATGGTCAAAGAAAAATTCCTGCTTTTTAACCAACTCCTTCCCAGCACATGAGTGGACATTTGAAGTATTATATATGAAACATGCTCTAAACTGAGAACATGTTTGAGAACTACCAGCGGTTGCAGCTGGGACCTGGCTCTGGCACTACACAACTGTCCTGAAATCATTAGTCTGCATTGTTTTAGAAAAACTGTTACATGACAATAAATAAAAAGGTATCAGTAATTGGCATCTGTGAGGACAAGTATCTATACTTGTACTTGGTCTGGAAAAAATTATATCAGTGCATTCCTTATATGTGTGTATATATATATATATATCCTTTGTAATGCCGCAAAAAAAAACTAAATAAAACTGTTAATTGAATTCTGCTCTCAGCTGTCCCACCAAGTAATTTATTTCCAAACATGTTTAGGATATTATTTGCTAAAGCATTACTGTGACTAAACAATATTAAAAACAGGCTGTCTCATTAATACAAGCCTGGATAAAAAATGATTTAAGAAGACATGTATGTGTTTGATTCCCTGACTAACATAACACATGAATGTATCACTGCACATATCACCTCATATCAGTTCTAATGAAATAACAAAATGTTTCTAATAATTTCAAATTATTATTATTATTTCTGCCCACTGTATCTATTTATGTAATAATTATTATACAAGGTTTATCCAAAATCTATACATTTTATAGATATTGCAATTTCCATTCCACCAATGAATTTCCACAATATTCCCCACTACGGTCTGTGTATTTCCATAACAACCTATTTTTACCCTAAATAGAATTGAGGGAAAGGGTCCAGTTTAATTTCTAATACTGAGCATATTAATTGCTAACTCTAAAACCCTCTACTTTGGTCTAATCAACACAAAACCATAGGAATGATTCTATAAAGCTTTTAAGCATTCAATTTACAATACTTTTTTTAGTGTTATACATATTTCTTTGCTCTCTTCTTTTCATTTTGCTGTAGCACCAGGCAGACAATTCATTACAGTCATGGATTAGACCTAAAAAGAAGCCATGGCATATACAGAGAACCAGCAATGTTTGATATTTGACCAACGTTTACTAAGTTCAGTAGAGCAATCTCTGCTAACTGCAGACCCAGCAACATATGTCTAACATATAATATCTACAGACTAGAATTAATTAACTTTGAATCAAAGTAGGACTGAAACCGGCTCCACTGACAGCCAGCAAATCATTCACACTTACCAATGAGCTGGTTCAAGTGAGATGCATTTCATCTTATATGTGTTACATTCTTCAGTTTCAGCAATCAGCACAAAAAAATGACAAATTTAATACATAGATGTTTTCTCTGTTTACATTAAATTTATTTTCTTCCAGTAAAAGATACCATTAGCACTCTGCTATATTTTATTTATTCTCCCCCCCACCTTGTTAATGTGAACGCATCTCTAGTCACAAATGTAATAAACCAGGTAGAATGAATGTTACATTATTGTGTTCTATTTCTTTATTCAGTTTTGGAATTTATAAGACCTCAATGTAGTTTTTTTTTCCTTTACTGTTATTCATCATTCACAAAATGTAAGGCATTTAAAATAAATGCATTTTCTTTGATTCATTGATTGCAATTGTAACATGTAGTAAACAGAAAAGTTTTATATCTACAACTGCATTGTTACTAAATTCTATTTTACTGTTGTGGTCAAACAGTCTCACATTTAAATGAATCCATGAACACATTTTTTACTATTGCCCTCTAGTGGATTTACACAATTTAACATCTTTAAATAACAACGTTCATTGTTCAGTTCCACATTATAACTGTTAATCCTTCCATTAAAAATATTAAATCTGGATACTCTCTACTGGAAATATTATACTTAAAGCTTTTAGAATGTACTCATCATTTTTTTGTATCAATTGAGACAGACTACTATGATGCAATACACTTAAGGTTTAGTTTACCTTTGTAGCAAACATTATTGTACATCACATGTACCAAAGTAGTTTCTGAATCATTGTGCTATTTAGAATTTTTTTTAGCATTCAAACCACCTTCCTGTAGGCAAGCAATGCCTTTCCCTAAAAGTTGTTGTCACCTGCGCCATGTAATTAATTCAGGATGGGCCGAACGTTGAGAAGTTAAACAAATGAACTAATCTGGTGACACATCTAGGCCATCAACTTCCAGCATGCAATGCACTGCCTCTCCTTTTCCCATGTGAGGATGCACTATGATATTTTAGCCCACCCACTGGAACACGTGAATGATCACAGGAGGGAGGAGCAATTAATGCCTCTTATTTTGCTTACAGAGTGAGAGAAGCTCATTGCAGGACTCTGAGGGTAGATCATGTCAGCCTAATCTGGTTGAATTTTTTGACTATGTCACACATATTTTAGATTAGTTTGCTACTGTGGACATAGCCTATCTTGACTTCAGCAAAGTATTTGACATAGAGGGTTACTCACTAAGCTGACGAAGGCAGCCGAGTGAATAACTGAGCCGAAGTGAACTGAGCCAAGTGACGTTCGGCTATTCACTTCAGCTCAGTCAATATGGCTGATTTCAACCATACATCGGCTAAAATCAGCCACATATCATCTGGCTTTGGCTGCCTTTAGGCAGCTGAACATGCTCAGCATGTGGCTCGGGTATTCTGCTTGCTACCTCCAAGGTAGCGAGCAGAATAGAGAAAATGTAAACAAATTAAAAAAAGTTTAAAACTTATTTAAATAAATGTAAAAAAATAAAAATAAAAAAGTTAAGAAAATAATAAAAAAATGTAAGGAAAAGGAAAAAAACCCAACGTGGGGTCCCCCTCATAAACATAAAAAATGTGTGAAGTCCCCCCCCCCCCAAAAGTCATACCAGGCCCTTCAGGTCTGGTAGGAATTTTAGGAGGGACCCCAAGTTAAAACTAAAAAAAAAAAAGTGTGTGGGGGTTCCCCCTCAAAGTCATACCAGGCCCTTAAGGTCTGGTAGGAATTTTAAGGAGGAACCCCACCCCCAAAAATGTGGGGGGGGAAATGTGGAGTCCCCCCTTAAATTCCCCACCAGATCCTTGATCTTAACATACAAGGCCACATGCCCTCAGCACTGGGAGGGTGCTTGTCCAGGGTCGTGGTTGTGGGGATGCGAGCAGGGGGGCTTATTTACATCAAGGTACCCCTTAATAAAGGGGCACCCAGATGTGCTCCCCCTTGTGAATGAGTAAGGGGTACTTGTACCCCTACCCATTCACTAAATGGTTAAAGTAAAAGTTAAATAAAAAGTCCAGACTTTTGAAAAAATCATTTAATTAAAAAAACAGCAACAAAGGATTTTTGACAAGTCCTTTATTGTAAAAAAAAATCCCAAAAATTGATCCACTGACGTAATCCAGGGTAAATCACGACATCCAGCGTTGCTCATGACGACAATGGCTCGGCAAAATAAAAAATAATGAAAAGAACCCGATGCCCTCCGTGGTACCAAGC
Organism: Nanorana parkeri; assembly: GCF_000935625.1. NCBI lineage: Eukaryota > Metazoa > Chordata > Amphibia > Anura > Dicroglossidae > Nanorana > Nanorana parkeri. The sequence goes on along the minus strand of NW_017306908.1, from coordinate 246,158 downwards.
AGAATAGGAAATAAGTGCAAAGAATGTAAAAAAAAATGCAAAATGATTTACAAAATGATAAAAAAAATAGGAAGATTAAAAATATATATATATTAAAGAAAAGAAAAAGAAATAAAAAAAAGAAAAAAACCCCAATCACTGCTAGCTCTGCCCAACTGTTTCATATTGGCAGTCACCTGCCAGAGTCTTCTAGCAGGTCCCGGCCAATGAATAAGAACTGGGCGGAGCTGGCCGAGACATCACGGCTGGCTCTGGGGCTCTGCCCAGTTGTTATTGTTTAATGACAGATCAGTGTATCCACGTCATTTGGGAACACTGACCTGTCATTACAACTGGGCGGAGTGAGCTGTGAGATCATGGCTGGCTCTGCCCAGCTGTCATTTGTGGGGCAAACGGGCGGCCTTTCACAGGCCACCCCGCTTCGGCTGTCACTTTGGCTCAGTCAAGCCAAAGTATATGCGTTTGGCTCAGCTGAGCTATAGTGAATAGCCCATACAGCGGTCCTTCGGTTTGACTGAACAGAATGGCTCCGGCGGCCAAACCAAGCCGAAGGATAAACTGAAGCTATGGCTAGATCCTTCAGCAGGTAAGTGAATAACCCTCATAGTTCCACACAGTGAGCTCATCCATGATAAAAAAAGTTGCACAAGCTAGGACTTAACTCTTGGGTTCCTCAGTGGATACACAGTTAGCTTAAAGTGATTTTCAACTTTCAACGCCAAATTGGGATAACACCTATTTTATATTTGTAAGATGCTCCCATTCACATAGCATAAGCTAAAAAAAAATCATAAAATGCATCTTGCAGTTTAAATTGCTTTTACTTTGGTTAGGATTTCTTGGCTGCTTAAGGGTTAAACATTCTACTTGCTTCTCCTTCTTTGTAATGTTAGGAGGGGTTGAGGGGTTTGTTCATTATAATTTGTAAATTAGATCTGAACACTGCTTGTCCTAACAAAGCGTTAAATGATTACAACCCTGGCTTGTGCATTGTATGTTAATGAAGTTAAAGAGAGAAACACAATCCTCAAATCTCAGTCCTAAATCTTTCTATATGGACAGATCACTGTGAAGGTGTGCAGAAAAAAAACCTGGATTCAGTAATCCAAATACAATTCATTGTCTTTTTCAGAGAGTTGGATTTTATAAACATTTCAAGAATGGGGTAGCATGAACATACTTGATTGGGGGTCCTAAGAACCAGCATGGTCACAATTTGCTTGTTGAAAGGCATTACCTTAATGTTGCCACTGTCCACCACACCTCCCAGCAGCAAATTAGCAAGTATGCAGCAAAGGAAGAAGGTAAAACTCCTGCATGCTGTCTACAAAGTAATACTTGTTTGACATTAACAATAAAATGCAAAATAATATTATTAACAGCAAAACATAAATTGCCACAGCATAAAACCCCAAACAATAAGCTGGAGATGCAATATGAAGAAACATGCTTTTTAAGACCATATTGCTATGTCTAACATGTATTTTTTACTGTAGCTGTTGGTCATGTTGACATATTCTACTGTCTTGCAAAAACTGACATTAAGGGGAGGATTTTTTCAAACAATTCCACCTAGCTATACACTGGCCAAATGCCATTCCCATGGCATTCTCACCACTGTTATGGGGCCAAGCAGCATAGTAAATACTATGGGGTCTATTCACAAAGCTGCCGAAGGATCTGGCCGTAGCTTCGGCCGATCCTTCGGCTGGCTTCGGCCCCAGGACCCCTTCGGTTCAGGAGAACCGAGGGGGTGCTGTACGGGCTATTCACATAGTTACATAGTTACATAGTATTTGAGGTTGAATAAAGACATTAGTCCATCAAGTCCAACCTATTAGGATCTCATTCTACTCTTTTTCTGTTCTGCTCGGTGCCTCTGAGGGACCGAGCAGAACAGCCGAGCCAAATGCCGCTCGGCGGCATTCGGCTATTCTCTCACTGCTGTTCGGGATCTTTCAGAATAGCCCGAACAGCAGTGAGAAGCCTGCCGGAGGTTCGGCTCAGCCGATCCAGATGTTGGATCGGCTGAGTCGAACTCCTTCTGCACTTTGGGTCAGCCGAACATGCTGAGCATGTTCGGCTGATCCGAATCCACACGAAGCAAGCCGATGTACGGCTGATTTCAGCCGATATACGGCTGAAATCAGCCGTACCAGCCTGAAGTGAATAGCCGAACAGTGTTCGGCTCACTTCACTTCAGATCGGTCATTCACTCGGCTGCCCTCGGCAGCTTTGTGAATAGACCCCTATGTTTCTCAGCTCCATCTAGTGGTGAGAACGTTGTGCAAGGTGGATTATTTATAAAGCATCCCTTAAGGCACAGTGTAACTGTTTAATATATATCCACTTCTGTGGAACTTATGTCCCGGTGTACATGTTGGGACTTGAAGTTCCATAGAGTTGGTGGACAAAGGTTTGCATATTGGTGGTTCAGTGGTACTCTGAAAAGTCTAATATCCTCTTTCAGACCTCATAACATTGGTGGTTAAGTGGTACTTTACAAAGCATAGCCCAATGTCCTCTTTCAGTCTTCATAACATTGGGGGTTAAGTGGTGTAATAAATTGTGTAGAATATCCTCCCACTCAGACCACTGATTTTGCAGCAGCCAGCCAGGACTAGAGAAGTGCTCCAAAACAATTACTGTCAAAGTGGTAGCTACTGCTACTCCTGCACTGTGGAGCACTTCCCCTCTAGCTCCAACAGGGTGCTTTACCATTAGGGTTTGTGTGTGTGTGTTTGGGGATTTATAAAGCTAATACCACTATCCCCACTGCCCTGTCAGGAGATGCCATCTGCAGAAGAAATATGACAAAATATGAGTACCATATACAATCAATAGTAACGCACAATTAAACCTCATCTCTGCTCTATTTCTTCACTGGGATGGCAATGTAGATATATAACACCATTGAATGACTATTAATCAAACACTAATAGTCTGAAAATGTCAAATTTGGCATGATATAGCACCTACTGGCAATCAACAAACATATGAAAATCTAAGAAATGCAACTGTAGATACCATCGGAATAGTAAAGAAGTTAAAATAAGCAAGTTTTGGATTCCCTATGCATTGTATAAGAATAGTTTATTTTAATCTGCCAGATCACAAAACAGTGTTGTGCCAGTGTTATCAGTGTTAGCAGCACTAGTTAACTGTTCACAAAGGTCACTACTATTGAGTCAGATACAAACTAATAGTAAAAATACTTAGCAAATTTGCCAACTCTGCAACATGACTAATAAAAAATGACAGGAGATCCATTTTAACTACTTTTGTCCTAGATTAGAATCCCAGGACGTCATTGTGTTTACGTCCACAGACAGAAATCACCATTACCAATGTGCGTCATATTGTTCGCAATCAGGGGATGCTATATGAAGCAGCAAGGGCTGACAGAGATGGGCTGGGGTATATTCAAAATGCTCTCCTGTAGACTTGTGACATCATCTCACTGCTTAAATACTTAGGGAGGATCCAGCACTCTCATTATGGTACGGAGCACTGAGAAAGAGAAGATCTGTCAGTCTCAACTGCATTTTTCTTTTTGAATGGACTAAAGTTCCCTCAGTAATCCATGATGACTGGACTTAGAATTCAGATGGTGTGTCTGATGCTCCTTGCTTTCAGCTGCTGCGGGATGTGCACAGGTAGTGTATAGGATTACTATCCTCAACTGTTACTATGTTTGTGTGAAGCTATTGCTTGCTACATGATATATAGATGTGCAGCAAAATAGTGCAAGCTGGTATATTTGTTAGTTTTGGTTTTACCGGTTTCTGTCCTTTGTTATACAAATGTCAAATCATGAATGAGTGCTTTTATGCTGGGTGTCAGTAACTTGTCTTGTAAGAGCTTGAGTATTCTTACATACTAAAACATTCCTAATTTTCAGCTAGCTGCTTGTCATGAGAGAAATGAGAAATGTGTATCTCGCAACAGCTTGCATGAAAGCATCATGGAATTACAGCTGGTTAGGAACAGAAATAGATAAGAAAGAAGTGCTGTGAGTTATTGTGAGCTTGCATTAGAACTTTTACCCCCTTGCTATACATAGAGGAATGAAATATATTGTACAGGAAAGTAAAGATAATCCAAAAAACCACCTATTTTCTCTTTTGTTAAGCATACGAAAATCACTTCTGACATGCCTGCAGCCCATGGTAATTTAGAACAAGGGCTGAATATAATTGGCAACCATGGACAGTTCTGTTCAGTTATTTCAACCTGTTTTGTCATGGGTTCATAGATCCAAAGTGACAGAAGGTGAAATTTGTACAATGTACAGGAAAACGTTATTCTCATCTACTTGATTTATCCAGGAGATCCATAATTCAATTCTACCTATATACATACATCCTTTATACATTCTATTTCATTTATACCATGGACAATGCAACAGGAGGAGTGAGACTTCAAATCAGGGAAAGCAGTGCTGGGACATACACTGTAAAGATTTCATCACCTCAATAACCAAAGGAATAAAGAGCTAGTAGGTGACTTAACATTCCACTATCTACTAAAAATATGAGTTTTGGACTGAAGTACTAAACCTTTAACAATTATAATAAATTGACTGACTGATTGATGTATATATATGCCAGCAGCAGTAGTCATGATTGGATGATTTTAATTGTCTGCAGTCTAACATGTTAAGGTAAAGTAACATCATGTTGCTCTCATCAGCATATTTTGGAGGCTGTGTCTAGTGAAAATGTGTCATTTAACATACATTTGTTAATGAAATAAAGAATGTGCACTGTTATGGTAATTAAATACATAAAATAATGTTTATTATTATTATTAATAATAATAATGTGAACTAGGTACTGTGTTAATGTTTTAAAGATATGTGGGAATGTTTCTTCATCAATAATTTCAAGAAAAGCATGTACTTTGATCTCAGTGTTGCCTTAGCCTGATTGCTGCCGGTACAAGAGCAATACTGTATAGTGCTGTATCTGTTGGCTCAGGAGGAGAATATCACTCATTAGTATCTGGTCCTTTGTCCGTTAATTGTGCTGCAATAGAGCAGATTAAAATGCCATAGGAGAAAAAGAATCATTATCTCCTTGCAATTAATTATCTCTTTCTATATGGCTACTGGCTAGGAACTATTTCAAAAACAGCAGTTTGAAAAGAAAAAAAAGAGCAGTCAAAGCAAACTTGAATTTCTGTTTAAAAAGTTAGATTTCACATGCAACAGTTGAATTAATGGATGATATATACATTGAGGCCAAGTTACTAAAGAAATTGAGAAGGTTTATAAAAAAAAAGAAGATTCCCTTCAATTATCCAGATATAAATTCGCTTTTCGAATGATTGACCAGTTGAATTGAAACTTCACACTTTTTGTGTGAACAAGCTCAAATCTTTTAGTAAATCAGCATTATTCCATACTGTATTTTTTTTAAAAAAAAGTAGCATACCATTACAGGACATAATGGTCAAAGTGAAATGTAATGCACTTTTTGTGGCAAATTTCACACTGGCAATCACCCTGTTAAAAATGTACCAAATCGCTAAAGTCACCTACACCCCATAAAAGATATAGGGGGGGATTTATCAAAACTGGAGCAGACAAAAACAGGAGCAGCTGTGCATGACAACCAATCAGCTTCTCTTTTCAGTTTGCTCAGTTAAGATTTGAAAATGAAAAAGAGAAGCTGATTGGTTGCCATGCAAAGCTTCTCCAGTTTTGATAAATTCCCCTCATAGTGTATGTAAAGTTTTGTGAATGTATAGCGACTATGCCCAGATCTCATGGGACAAGTATGTCTCTGAATGTTACATTTTTTCTTTGTAAGAGGTTGTCAATAAACTGTTTTCATCTATCTCCATCTTTATCTGTCTATCATCAATTTGTATTGTAACCCTATAATAGGAGATATCGGTCCTTAGTATGTTGTCAGGCTAAATTAGCAGGGCAGCAAACAGCAGAAACACATACCGTCATTCAGATTTCATTTTATTGCATTCATATTGATAAATATTGAATTCCTATTGGTTGCTATCGGATACTGCAATTTGAACATTTGCCTGTTCTTTATTAAAAAAGCCAGATAACATAAAAATGTTATTCTTAAACTGCAATGCGGTACAAATAATCCATGCACAGGAAATTTGTCCTTTATATGACCGTTGGCTGAATTACTGTTCCACCAATAAGCATATCATAAAAATAACTCCATTTAGCACTTCTATACATGTGTTATATTTATGAAATATTCACCTAGTGTGAGCAGTAAAGTTCAACATATGTTATAGGGCAGTGCATATGCAAATACCTTGTCATACCGCACTTGCTGAAATATCAATTTACATACAAGTGACATAGCTCACTATCTGAGCTGTATATAATTACATAACATGTGCTTACTGGGAAAAACCTGAGCACCCATGTTAATAAACATGATTTTTCACTAGTATGACAAATGTGCAGATTTTTTTCGGTATAATATATAGAGTGATAACCAGTATTTCCATCTATTAATCAAGATGTTATTTTTAAAAACTGTTGTTTGTTTGCTAGTTTTTAGCACCAGTTTGCAATCAAATATAGTCCTGTAGATATAATTTTGGAATGTTTCATGTTTTCTTTTATAGATTCAGAAGAAGAAATGAAAACATTAGACGCAGATGTACTTAGCAATATGTATTCATCAAAGGTATGTCTTTTTTTATGCATTTGTAACTATTTTTAGTTTTGTGCTTAGTTAAATAAAACAATGAAAACAAACGATTTAAAACTGCAAGCAGAAGAAAATAAAGAAATGATTCTATTAGGCTGAAAGTGAAAATATTACAGGCATTCTCAGCACTTCTGTATGTCATAAAAACAGCATTCATTTAAATTCACATGTCATACTTTGACCCATTTAATATTGTCTAAAAATAGTTGGAGTGGCATTATTGGGTAATCATCCTTATTGTCAAAAGTGCAATCTGCTGTCTTTGTGCATTAAGAGCACTGTGGGAGTTCTGATCTTACATATGTCCAGTACTCTCTGGGAGTTATTTACTAAAGGAGTATATTTTCCACTAAGCTAAGTAAACCTGTGTTCACTTTGAGCACCCAAGCATGTATAGATTCAATTTAAAACATTGGAATTTCCTTTGCACATGATTGGGTAATTGAAGTTAACATACCTAGCTTAAGTGAGCTAGGGGAACATTATTTTAATAAATCATGGTAACAGGTTTCAGTCATATGGGCAATCATTTATTGACAGGTGATTTGTCAGTCATAGTTACTAATGTAAAGAAATGATACACCACCTTCAAACTATTGTTACATTTCTTCTAAGGTGTAAGTAGAAATGATCATCTGTAAATGCCTAAATTATCATGAATTTTACTTTACAAAAGATGGTTACACCATTATGTGCTCCATATAGTAATCATCCCTCATGGATCTCCTTTCTTAATTTTGAAGAAGTGGAATATGAATGATGTTAAAGCAAATTAGCTTTAGTTTTCTTCTTTCTTCTGGTTATATGAGATCATTTAAGACTACTTGATGGTACTTCTGGATATCCTCTCAAGTTCCTTAACATCAAACCTTTATAAGGAAAGGGGACATTTTTATAATAGTTACTATAATAGAATTGATTAAAACATTAGAAATGCATGATTGGTACTTTAGTAAAATACATTTTCAGTGAAATGTGAGCTGCATAATTTAAAAGAGAGTACTGGGCGAATCAAACCATAGGTTGCTAACATAAGTGGCCCATAATCTCCACAAAGGACTAAACTACATATAACGAGAGGTAGCACAAACTAAGAATCAAAGATCTAACTGCAATCCAAGCAAAGTTTCAACAACTAGATACTATGGTCAAGTTAAAGGGAAATTATATTTTTTGGGGGGTCAATTTTACTTTAGATTTCTTTTTAAGTTCATATATCTTTACAGTGTTGTTAATCGTTTTATTAAATGTACAAGCTTTGTTGTACATATAACCATTTATTGTATGAAAAAAAAGATCTCCATTGCTTTGTGGCTTAGTTCAACAGAAAACAAACAATTTGTAAAAAAATTTCCATGCAAATATTTGGGTATTCAAAGTGAATAACAGCTTCAGCTTCTTAATGAACATTTTCTACTCCTTAAATTAATTAACCCAATTGAGTCTTTTAAATCATGGGCCTCTTTCAGCCTAGTTAGAATGATACAATGCTTTACATGTGAAAAGGGGACTAGAGCGCCACCTACTGGCTGGATTAAGCCTGCATTCTTTTAATATGAACCTTTTCCTATTCACATAGAATATTTTTTATGGTATTATTTAAGTGCAAACCATAATAAATAAGGAAAATAGGTTCACTACCACTATATATGAACCAGGTTGTTTGTTTTAGATATGCACCCATAATATTAGTGGCTTGGTTATGCTCAGATTTGCTGTAATCCATGCATGTGTGAACACAATTGTGAACCTATGCACAAGGAGTCTCAGTACAGCAGAACCACAAATCTTTACAGGTTACCATGTAATTGCATAAAATTCACAAAGTCATAGCAGTAAATAGTAATTATACCTAAAATGTTCACATATATCTCATGCAATTTTTTTATTGCTTATTTTTATACTTAATATAAAATATAAAAAAAGTAACTTAAACATAAAAAAGCTGCATGCACAGGTGTTCCTATAATTGCATACAAAAGGAATACCTTTAATAAAAATTAATCTCATCTCACTTGATGTGAGCATTTTAGTACATCTGTTGATGACAACACCTGCACAGACCAGTCATTTTGATAGGACATTCAAGACTAGGCAATTGAGGGCGCAGGTGGTAAACTAAGTCAGCTATGGCTGCTGGAATGCACAACTAGTAACCCATGGAGTCTACTGGAGTCAAAAGTGTTTCATAGACAATATGACCATCTTTTCAAGATGCTTCTTTTGGTTTTTACTCAGTGCTTGTGCCTCAGTGCCTAGAAAAAATTCCCTCATGCCCATGAGCTAGTGATAACTAATGTTGTGCATCACGTTGCTCTATTTGCCAGTGTTGTTGCAGGATGAGGCAGCAGAGGTGGTAGAGCAATGAGGCAGCAGGGAAAGCAAAGGGATATCATTCTTGTTGAGCATATCTTGTTCATGTCTCAGTTAAGCTTATTGTTCAGGAGCCTTTCAACATTCTCTGTTCTGCTTTAATAGCAAGGTTCTATTAACTTTGCTGGCTACTAGCTTACAGCTAAGTCTGTCATTAAACAAATAAGCAGGAATACACCTTGCTGTGTTTCACAATGTAGCCATAAAAGTAGCTTTCCTCTCCTTCCTTTTTGAATTCTTCATGTTCATCATCTTTCTTGGCCACCGCTGGCACATCTGCTAAACAAGAGTTAAGTCTCATTCAAGACACAAAGGAACAGACATAATCTCCTGCTTCTCAACATCCACAAAATTACCTTTATCATTCTCCTGTGTCTTATCTGGGGTCACAATTGTGTATTTTCTGCAAAACTGGAATTCCTTAGTGTCATCATGATCACCATTGATCCTACTGTGCACAGACTGCAGTATTGTCTAGTCCACTTTAAAACGAAGAGCCAATGGAAAGACTCTTCTCATTCTATTTTGCTACCTCATATACGGGCTGGAGCAGAAACATATAATGAAATTGGCAAGAGCTGTACTTTGTAGCCTACATTAAGGCTGGATGAGAGATGATTGTCAGCAAAACCTGTTTGCAGTGAGGAATGGATCTGATCTTCAAGCCCTGAAGAAGGAGGAATTCAAGTCCCCTGAAATGTGTTGGCTCTATCTGACTTTTTTCATTCAAATAAACAACCTAAACAAACCTTCAAGCGAGTTGACTATTTTTTTAACATGCACTCCCAACCACACCCCCAGGATTTGATCCTCAGATGAGCTAAATGCTTTGGATGTATCTGACTTTTCATTTTCAAAAATACAACCTAAAAAAACATTCAAGCGAGATAACTATCTTTGAATAGGTGTGCCAAACGACCAGTATGGGAAGACAAAAATTCTGAGGTGAACAAATAATTATGTACATAAGTCCTTAAAACAACAGTATCAGCTTGGCTTCCTCTGTCAAGACTTAGAACATTTTTGTGTTACCAAAAGGAGCTTGAATTGATCTTCTGATTCTGCAGTGGCTTTATCACTAGTATCTTGGCCAGGTGAATATTTACATGGCAGACTATAGACTTACTAAAAGGCATAATTTTCTTTCCTTTTCAGACACTCCATCATAGATGACTGGTGCTTTTAAGGTTGAAGGGGAGGGAGGAGGGTGAGTCTTTGGTGTTTTTGAGGCTGGCTATGACTGCTATAGACTATTGAGAATACTTTGCAAGAAAAGGATTGGACATCATGGGCAATAGCAGAAACAGCAGTAAATGAGTCTGAGTTTCTAAATAGGAGCTGAAGTATGACAAGCAGTAATGGCATTGCCGCTGTGCTCTTCTGCATTGATAGTGTGAAGGCATCACCTAGGCAAATTACTGAAATAAATAGATACGCCTCTAATTGCACACACTGATATGACAATATATATGTACCTTGGTAATGTGGAGAAAACATTTCATTATTAATATTCCCCCATAAAAACACTGTTACTTCCCAGGTTCCCACAGCTGTTTTGGTTCCTATATGCTGGAGGCAAGCGTAGCATGATAAGTGCTATAGCTATCCACTTTCAAAGCAGATCTGCTTCTGTATTCTCAGTGCAATTGTTGATTTTGTGTAGCAGCTTATCTTCTGCATAACCACAGTTTTCCTCTGATGTTTCCACCTTGTAATCTCTAACATAGTTTTTTCTTATCCACCACTACATCCTCTCCATCATCAGATCAGGAGTCAGATGTGTCTTAACCAGATATGTGTATTACTGGAAAACGGAGCTGTAGCATTTAGCATACATGGATACTTATTATGACTACTACCACGAATGACAATTTTATATTTTTAAATGTTTTTCTCTCCCTGAACACTTTTTGCTTTTAGGATCATTTTTACCTCTTTATCACATTCACAACATGGAGGACATTTGCTTACAACACATATAACAAAGATAAGATAAACATGTAATCGAAGAAAGAGTGGGATGAGTGCATTAAATTACTTTTTTTTTTCATTGACATATATAAAAACTGCATGACCTAACACTTTATGAGATATAGTTTAGGTACGTCTAAAATATATATCAAATAGGATGCTTTACTGTTATGTTTTATATAAATAAGAAAGAAAGAAAACACAAAACAAACTTGATATTTTTCCAAAATGTTGTTCCCCATAATGAACAAGCAAAAATTTACATTGTAAGCGAGACCTTCTATTACTTTTATTATTTAGTTGCCTGAAGCTGGCCATATATGGCTCGTATTTTGAGCTGTTGGTGGCCCTGCCAACAGCACCAGTCTTGACAAACATCAATTGAAAAACCAAAGAAGCCAGGGGAAAACAGTCAGCCAAACAATGAAGGAATCCAATCAGGTGCAATCACTCTTCAAGTATTCTGACACACAGCTGTCAAAATACAATAGCCAGCAGGGAGGATTTGTCCATCCACTCTGTTTAGCATGGATATGGAAAGCAAGTGGTTGAAAGTCTTTGGTCAGTTTAAATTTGAACCATCTTCAAATTTTTTTTTTAAATGTGGCACTAAAAAACGTACCCCATTCTCAGAATGTAGCCTTACAGAAAATTAAAAGGCCTTAACTCTTTACTTGCATCAACCATTTTTATCTCGTTTTGTAAATCCTAAGGTCCTTATTGGCTTTTGTAGTCGCTGGGTGGTATTAGGTGTTGCTTACATTATACATTAGCTAACTAGTATTGCCACTTGCTTATCCAGCTGTATTCCATTTTATATTTAGAGGTTTAAAGATTATCAGCCTGATTCACTAAAGAAAATGTGCAAACCTATGCATGTGAAATAAAAAAAAAACAATTGCTAAACTTCACATGCACATTCATGCCAAATTCACAAAGTTTTCTTGCACACCAATAAGTAAACATGTAAGCTGGCAAAAAATGTGGATAGTTTTGGATTTTTCTTTCTTTCGGGTTTGAATGTTGTTTTGTTATTTGAATTCGGATCTTTCAGAATTGCATTTTAGTTGTGGATGAGGTTTTCTGATTGACCAGAAAACAGTTAAGTGTCCAATTTAGTTTAATTTTGAAAGGAATTCAGATGATCCAACATTTTGTTAAAAGTACATTCAGATCCGTTTGCAGTCGGCAACATTGGAATTCGAACATTCAGATGCTTTGATCACAGACCCAGTCAATGCCACACTGTTTTTTAAGCATTGATAGAATTAATTTTCTCATAAACATGTTGTTACCCTGCCCTAAATTTAGAAGTTGTCAGGCTGTAGCCAGTCTGATTCTTAGTGATTTTTCGGCTTTCTGATGCCTCTACTAAGCCCTGGTGACAGTTTGCTTCTGCCCGGTGCTTGGGGAGTATCCCTGGCAATAGTTTGGAAGGCTGAACAAATCCGAGTTAAGAATGTGTGCACTTCCTCAGCCAACCATTAGGATAATTAATACCAGTGCATGTTTGGAGAAGGTATAAACATGTGAGAGTGACCTAGGGAAGTCAGTCTTCCCCCTGGTCTCCTGTCTGGGGGAGAGATGATGTAGATTGTCTGATCTTTCCAGGCCTACTGCCTGAGGAGTGTGAACATGAGCGTGGACCTTGTAATGTAATCTCAAAAGAGAACAGAAAAGCAGAATATTAAGTGCTAGAAAATCCAGGTGTCTGTCTGTTCATTGTACTTAGTAGAGAGTTATGGAGTGTATTATCACATACATACAGCTAACATAAATGTAATCTTAAAACTGAAATGGAATACCAGTGTCTACTAATAGTCAAGTTAATAAAATAATTATAAACGTACATCATATTTTTAAAACAGCTAGGAGTTAGCAAAAGTATTTTCCATTCTCCAAGCTAAAATGCATTGCCTAGTTTGTAGCCTTAGCTTTTTTTTGTTGCTACTTTTTCTTATACCTAATCTGTAATTTGTTCCATGTTAAAGGAATTTTCTACAGTGCTCCCTGGATAGATGATGTTGGCCTTATAACAGTAGCTTCTTGTATCCTAATACAATAAAAAATTGTAGAAAACAGATTAAAAGTTATAACTGAACTCCTGGTAAACAGCTAAATACACAGATGAAATTCATATAAATTAGCTTTTCGTACCTTCTGAAGGATTTTTCATCCAGTCCTGAGATTTACACAGCCATGTTACAAAGCACAACACTGTCTAATGGGGCAAAAGACTAGATTTTTGCACTACTGTCCTGCACCACTACCTTGGTTTTCTTTGTGATAGGGAGCCAGCTATCTCTTCCAGGTTATTGCAGCTGGCTCCCTGATGATGTGGCACCAGATGAATGAAGTCCAAGAACGTCACCAGCACTCCAATATAAACGTGAAGAAGGGATAGATTTATTGACACATATTTGTCATAAATGCATATATGATAATTATGTGTCAATAAATCTATCCCTTCTTTACGTTTATATTGGAAAGCTAGTGACGTTCTTGGACTTCATGTTATTACACGGTGCCATCTGTGGTCATTGCGAGCACCCACCTGGATCAGACAGGTTTTCATTTCTATCCGGTAAGGAGTGCAGCAAGATACATTGCAATATACGTTACCAGATGAATGAAGATTCATCTGGCACTGTGGGGAAGCTGATGTGTGACATTGGTATCACTGGAAGATGAAGGAGGAGGCTTCACATCATTCTCGTCTAGGTAAAGCTGGTCATATACCTTACAACCATCACAAGACTTTTGTCTTATGATGGTTGTAAGGTCATTAAAAAAACGTACGATCTGCCCATCTTGGACAGTCAGATCGTACTTGCGATCATCGGGGCGGGCTTTTGATGACTGCAATGCTGAACGGGCAGTGTGCGCTTGCGCACACCGGCCCATGCAGCATTTGTCTTACGAGCAGGCCACAAACCCATCGAAAATCGTACTATTCTCGGTGGGTTTTCGAGCCTGCTCATAAGACAAAAGACGTGTGACCGTACAGTAGAAACAGTCGCACGCCTTCCATACACCTGCCCATTATCGTACGATCACGTGATTTCCCGCGATTATCATACGATAATCGGCAGGTGTATGGGCACCTTTAGAATGGAGGAAGGTCAAACATGAGAGGGAAAAAGGCGAATAAAATCCCATTTCTTTTTAGATTGTGGAGGGGGGAGGGTTACACTTTTGCAAAGTTATCTTTTGTGAAAAGGTCCGCTTTAAGTAACACTTACAGATTTTGTAATTCCCAGCATGTAACTGGACAGTAAAAGAAGCAGCACACTGATGAGTATTGCAACCCAGCTGGGTGGCTCCTTGTACTGAAGTTAAATTCAGATACTAACACTGCTTGCTTTTACAAAAAGAAATGTAATGATGTATTAATGAATACAGAGCTGCGTTAATTAGCATCCTTTATATTTGTTGGTGTTCACCTTTAAATTGTTGTCCGTAGCAGCCAATCAGATGTCTTATTTTATTTTCCCAGGCAATAAAAGATTGAATATGATTGGTCACTCACAATGGGCACAATTACATTTATTTTCATAAACAGTCCCATATGAGTTAAGATCTCATACTTCACCTGAAGCATTGAGGATTTGACATTAAGGTTAATCCCTTCTGCCTGTGAATGCCATTTTTCTTTTCCAAGACACTTATATCCACATAAACAATAATTGGACAAGAAACTAGCTTTTGTTTTTAAGGGAGCTGAGGGAGCTGTGTTACTGCAAAGTACAAATCATCATGATAAAAGTTGTAATATTGGGAAGTCACAAGCATAGCACATATTTTGTTGATGTCTGTCTCGTGTAAAATATAGGGCACGTTTTTTTTTATCACGGCTCGTTTGAGTTCTGCTGAGAAGACATATTTCACAACCATCTCCATCACACAGATTGTTTGTGTCATTTTCTGATCTTCCAAAGTATAGTTATATCTTAATAAATTATAATATAAACTGCATATGGTAATCTATCATTAGCATTTCAATTAAACATTGCATTTTGTCCTGCTATTTATCTGGATCCCCTAATGGCAGCAAAGTATATTGTTTGTGATATTTCTCGGTAAGGGAGACAGGCATTATCCAACATAACATGCCAGTTAATTGAATATGACAGACTCAGGAGGTAGGGATAGGGTCATTCTTACACAAAACACTTCCCCGATGATCTTTATCCTTAAAGACACACTATTTATTTTCAAAAATAACTTTCAACAATATTTGTGTTAAGATTTAGACCAGTCTTAGAGACAGCATGTAAAATATTTTTTAAAGGCAGCAATGCCACAGTCACTAGATTGCAAGGAAATATAGAAATAGTTAGATTACTGATCTACCAGCAGCTAGCTAAAAAGCCAGTCACACAAAATTAATATTTTCATTATGAAAAGAAGTGAGCAGATTTTGGAGGAGTTTGAATAAAGTATTAATTTCTAACAGTGATGAGCTGGGACTTGGTGTAAACCCATTTCTCTGGCGTTTGTCGAAGCTAGTGCAGACAGCTGCAGCAGGACCAACCCATTTGTGATGTGTAGCCTATAGGGCGAGGAATCCATCGGCTGCAACTGGTTGGGCAAGGAGGGGGTGTGTTGGTCACAGTTTTGAGTGGACTTGGGCAAACTCAGGTGAACTAGGTTCGCACCAAGCCCTAGCGCATCACTCATTTCTACATAGGTTAGATTGTTTGTTAAGATGTATGTACACCCAAACAATGTGCTTCTATGTTTGGTCCCATTTGGATTGGTAAATATACTATTGAAAGGGTTTTGTTATGTGTCCAAAAAACAACTGTTGATCTGGCAGGAATCTCAGCTGATCACTTCGTGTGTTGTCTGCCTATGCTGACTATTAGCAGTTTTGTTGTTCCCAGCTATCTTTGAGGACCCCTCCCCTCTATGTTATATAGGAAAAAATGTGGAGTGTTTGCTGTAAAAATCAGGAAAACAACCTAGAGTGTTTAGATACAGTAGGGTGAGTGGGCATTGTCACCCTAGAACAGGATTTGTGATATTGGAACGATCACCAGGTGAAAATAGAGGGAAGAAAGCCAAAAAAGAGAAAATTCATGCAGCCACCACATCAAAGGACTGGTAGGCTGCAATATAATATTTTTTTGTTCTTGGGTTTAGATATGACATAAACCTGGTGGATCTCCAATATAATATGCAGCTTGCCAACTTCTAGTGTATATGATAGCTGAATCACCCTGTACATATTGGACACACTGGCTTCAAGTATATCTCTGGGACAGTGGTGGAACTACCACTTGTCAGGGTTCCACCCTGACTTTATTGGTTTGCAGCATGCTGGCTTGGCTGCCATTTCACTCACCTGTTCCTTCCTTGCTCAAGCAGACTATGGAACGTTGCTCATTACTCCCAGGCTCCCTCTTATGGTCATATAGGAGAGCATCATCTGAGTGAGTCAGATGGGAGTTTCCTGTCTCTGAGTGATGAAGTCACCCTACTCACCATTACGGGGAGGGGGTCGTTGAGGGGAGGGTACTGTCAGGGTTCCACCCTGACTTTACTGGTTTGCAGCATGCTGGCTTGGCTGCCATTTCACTCAGCTGTTCCTTCCTTGCTCAATCAGACTCTGGAACATTGCTCACTACTCCCGTGGCTCCCTCTTATGGTCAGATAGGAGAGCATCATCTGAGTGAGTCAGATGGGAGTTTCCGGTCACCCCACTCACCATATATATATATATACCACTCAGTCCAGTCTGACCTTGTCCTTGCGTGGTCTTCCTGCTTGTGCTTGCCTGCTGCTCTGAGTATCCTGATTCCGTGTATGACCCGATCCTGGCTGACTATCCCCTCTGGCTTTTGCTCCTGGCATGTTCCTGACAACGCTGATTTCCTGGCTCCTGCTCCTGGCTTGTTCCTGACAATGCTGATTTCCTGGCTCCTGCTCCTGGCTTGTTCCTGACAACGCTGAACTCTGTGTTCCTGACCTGGCTTGGACGACTACCCATTCTGGCTCCTGACTCTGGCTTGTTCCGGTTTAAGACCCTGCTTACTCCTGTGGATACTGTTCTAAATACATTTTTTTTTTAAACAATTAATTTTTATTAAGGAACAGGTCATCCATGTACGACATAAGCAGTTCAAGTGAGATCATATACTTTCTTTTGTTTTTTACATGACATTGAAAAAGTACCATATAGGTAATTACAGTATACAGGTAGATTAAGCACTCCTCCAACAACATGCCAATAGTGATACATTAAGCAACTACAGATCATACATGTAGACCTATTAAATTAACTTTATAATCACAACCTAGAGAAATAGAAACAAGGAAGAAAAAGTAGGGTCGACCGACACGATCCCGTGCGGCCGGCAGAAGAGAGAAGATCAGGATGAAACATACATAGCACATACATTGTGAAGTGATCAGATCATCAAGACTACCAGCTTACGGTTTAGGCAGATAACATTGTAACCAGGATTCCCAGAGGTATTGGAACCTCCCATGGCTCTGGGTTCTATAAGAGATTGCCCTCTCATACTCACACTGGGAATGCACTTTCGATAAAGTTTCAGACAGAGCAGGTATCTCACTTGATTTCCAGTATCCTGCAATCAATAGTCCATAGTGGAGAGGCGTCCGGGGACATCTTGGAAAGCCTATAGGGGGTTAGATGATGGCATTTTTGTGAGACTTCCCAGTGGTTGATACATTTAGAGTGGGATGAATTAGCCTTGATTGCTGGTCTCCACTGGTCAGTATTGAAGTCAGATTGCAGTTCTGCTTCCCATTTGAGCATAGAGGGTGTTTTACTACCCTGGGATTGAGCCTGTATAAGGTTATAAAAGGTATATATGCGGCCAGGGGAAAAGGTTCAGTCCTTTAGTGCTCTCCATATCGCCCCAGGGCAGCATATCGTATGAGGGTTGAGGGAGTCCAGCAGGTGCCTAATCTGAAAATATTTGTACTGGTCACTCAATGTGATCAAATTATGGGCTTGAGGTAGATCAGAATAGCCTCTGGTTCACCACGATTCAAGATTCAAATGTGGAATCAGTAGTTCGTAGGCAACCAGCAGGATATCTAGGGTAACATTAGGTTCTCTGGCCTGCGCGGTTCTCATCAGTGTAGACCACACCAGTCGCATGGCTTGGATAGTGGGGTATAAAGATGGCCGTGCCCCTTCCTCAGGAAGGCCGCCAGCAGCCATCCGTAAGGTCCCTCCTGGAACTAAGCTGCTTTCCATGACAAACCAACATTTAGAAGAGTCTGCCACAAACCAAGTTTTAAGCTGGGTTAGTAGGGTCGCTCTATAGTAATCCCTAATGGAGGGCAGGCCCATCCCTCCACGTGATCTATGTCGGGTCATTGTGCTAGATCGAATCCTGGATTTTCTCCCATTCCAAACATATGATGTCATCAAAGCTTCGATGATCGAAAAGAATTTAGCCGGGAGGGGGATAGGCAGGGTCCGAAAGTAGTACACAATTTTAGGTAGGATCGACATTTTAAACGCTGCTTTTCTGCCTAAGACAATTCAAATTTCCCCATATCATTCAGCATATTTTTGAGGGCAACCAGTAAGGGTTCGTAGTTGTGTTTATAAAGAAAGGCTAGGGGCGAGGTTCATTATATACCAAGGTACGTAATGAAGTCCGGGGACCATTTAAATGGGAACAGCGCCTGCAACCTATTTTGGATTTTCGGTTTCACCCCTACATTCAAGATATAAGATTCATCCACATTAACTTTATAATAAGAGATATCTCCAAAGTGAGTGAGGATTCTAGACACCGCAGTCAGAGATTGTTCTGGGTTGGTCAATGCCAGTATAATGTCATTGGCAAATAACCCTATGGTATGGGTTGCGTTACCTATAGAGATACCCGAAATCAAAGGGTTGTCCCTGATCTTGGCGGCCAAGGGCTCCATCATCATAGCAAATATGGACGGGGATAACGGGCACCCCTGCCTCGTCCCGTTTGAGATGGTGAAAGGAGCCGATAGCATACCAGATACTTACACTCGAGCGGATGGTTTTTGATATAGTGCCATAATTGCAGCTACAGACCTCCCTCCTATGCCAAATCTCTGCAAGGTCAGCTCCATATAGGCCCTGTGGATCCGGTCGAGTGCCTTTTCCGCATCCAAGGCTAGGAATAGGGAAGGCGTCCGACCGGTCTCTGCATGTCTAATAAGGTTCAGCATCCGTCTGGTGGCGTCCGGGGCTTGCCTACACTTCATAAAACCCGTTTGATCCGAGTGGATAACAGAAGGCAGTAGGTGTAGTAGCCTGTTAGCAAGGATCTTGGCATACATCTTAATGTCAGTATTAATTAAAGATATCGGTCTAAAATTTTGCGAGGATGTCAACACCTTTCCTGGTTTTGGTATAGCAACTAACACTGCGCTCAACATGTCCGGAGGGAAGGAACCAGAGACTGCAGCAGACTCAAAGATATAAAGAAGATGGGGAGTTAAAATAGCTTGAAATGTTTTGTAATATTCCACCGAAAAACCATCCTCTCCCGTGGACTTTCCCGAGGGTAAAGCCCTCATCACTTTCTGTATTTCAATGGCTGTAAAGGGGGTGTCTAACCGCGCTTGATCTTCAGGGTTCAGTCTAGGTAATTTAACTGAGTTCAAAAATTCTGCTATAGAAGACGAGGATGGTTGAGTCAAGAGGGAATTGCCATTTAAATTATAAAGGGTAGTATAATATAAGCCAAACGGAACCTTGGTGACTGGGTGATATAACATAAGGATTTTCATCTGTTGCTGTTTCTGTTTAAGTTGGGCTGCCAATAGTTTACTAGCTCTGTTCCCTTGATGATAGTAGGTGGCCTTCATGCGTGACATATGGAACTCGTGATTAGCAATAAGAAGGAGCTTAAGGTCCTGTCGGGACTTAATGAGGTCGTGGAGGGTGGCAGGGGAAGGAGTAGTTTTGTGGAGCCTTTCCAAATCTGTAATGGTTTGCAGGAGGGTCAGGTATCTCTGCAGTCTCTGTTTCCTATCCCTAGAGGCAAGCTGTATCAGCAAACCCCGCACAAAGGCCTTATGGGCGCACCATAACGTAAACGGTTGCAAGTCAGGGGATGCGTTGCGTTCAAAATAATCCTTCAAATGAGAGGCCACTTGCTTCGAGTGAGCGGGATTGGAGAGTAAGGATATGTTATTTCGCCACAGAGGTCTAGGCAGAAGGGCAGGGGTGGAACCCACCGTCAAAGTAATCGGTGCGTGGTCCGACCACGTAATATTGTGGATAGTGACCTCTGTAGCTTGTTGTAAGAGCCACTGATCTGCAAGAAAGAAATCAATTCTCGAATATGATTTGTAAGGGGGAGAGAAAAAGGTATAATCCCGGTCTGTCGGGTGATTGCAGCGCCAAACATCATACAGCTCCTCCTTCAGAAGTAGCTTCTTGATAGATGGCCTGCGCAGGTGGGTCCTATTGGATACATCTAAAGCTGGGTCTGAAATCAAATTGAAATCCCCACATAGAAGCAAGCGACCTCTCTGTACAGAGCGGATTTTAGTCAATCTAGAGGGAGAAGTACCTGGGGTGTAGAAGATTTCAGAGTCTCTCTCCTCCGATGAGATTCCTGCGGCCTGTCGGCTGTAGATGAGGAGCTGCTGGGCAGTGTAGTGCCCCTGGTACCACCGTCCCTTCGTGCAGTAGTCGTAGCTTGTCCCTTATGCTGCAGGACAGGGCCGCGTGGGGGGCCTTGTGTAGCTCCGGCGCCATCTTGCCTGGCCGGAGCTCCGGCTACAGTGAAGAAGTCGGTCAGTTTGCGGGGACCGCGCTTCTTTGTTTTTCTCCCCATATAGGCGGGTGCCTATCGTGGGTCTTCTGCTGCCTACTGGGGTCAGATGAGAGAGTCTAGTTGCTGGAGATGTCGCTGGCTAGCTCTAAGGGCTGCAGAGCCTCTCTACAGTGCGGTCATCTTCTCCGGCGTCAGGCCACGCCCCCCTCAATAAATATTTTAACTAGCACCTTTTGCTTGTCTGGTTTTCATTGTGCTCTGACACCAACATAGCAGTCCACGTGGCCACTATGGCACCTGGGCAGGAGGGAGGGCTGGTCAAGGCCCTAGGGATAAAGCGCAGACTGGGCCAGGCAGCAGATGTGGCCGGCTTGCCTGTCACAAAGAGTCACAAAGAAAGTCTATAACGGAATTTGTGGTGCCCCAGGCAGAGGTCTGTCATTGTGGATGAAATAAGGAGAAAGAGGGACTGTTCTGAGGTCTGGAGAGGTTAAAGAGAAGGGATTGACCTGAGGTCTGAAGGGGTTTAAAGAGGAGGGTGATCTGAGATCTGAAGGGATTAAAGAGGAAAGAGGGAAGTGATTTGAGGCCTAAAGGAGTTAAAGGAGGGTGGCTGATCTGAGGTCAGAAGGGGAAAAGAGGCAAGGGGGAAGTGATCTGAGGTCTGATGGGGTTAAAAGAGGAGGACTAATCTGAGGTCTGAAGCTGTAAAGAGGAAAGGGGGAAGTGATATGAGCTCTGTAGGGAGAAGGAGGCTGATCTGAGTTGGGAACGGGGGAGGATTATCTGAGGTCTGTTGCTACTCACACACCACCACCTCTTACCCTCCTCGCAGCTCCTTCCTTGGCTTTCATACCTGAGCGCAGTCACAGGAGAAGACATGGTCTTTCATACCTGAGCGCTGTCAGGTATGAATTGGCTTTCATACCTGAGCGCTGGGATTGGCTTTCATACCTGAGCGCTGTCACAGGAGAAGACATGGTCCCCCATATCTGTAAGTGCTGGGTAGTAGCAGCTGTGGAGGTTGGAATAGCAGGAAGCACTGGCAAGTGTAGTATACCTGGGTCAATAGGGTCCAATTGCAGAGACACTGTCAATGTGTACCTCTTTGGCAAGGTGTCAGTGGCTCTTTAAATTAGTGATAGTGTCACTTTAAAGAATAAGTGTACTTTTAAACAATGTACACATTTAATTTTACCGCCCTCCCCCACCTGCCCCCAACACACATCCATACTTACCTCAATATCATCACCACAACCGCTTAGTCTTGCATGTCAACCTCATGCCATGGCAACTAAGTGTTGTACAATAGGGGGCCTTTTTTTTTGAGGGGGAGCTATTTGAAATTGTGCTATAGTGTCTTGCGATTTCTAGTTATGTCCTTGCTCTGGCGCTCCCTGGTCTTATCACCAGAGTCTTACCTCAACCATAGTGGATTGATGAGAGGTGGGGGATAAATGATAAATCTGGGAGCAGTGGCTGAACAAGAGTTTCCAAGGCCTAAATTGTACAGTTAAGACATTTTAAATGGTTTTCAGGTACATTACACTAATCTGTTAAAGTGTGATACTGATAAGATGTATTCAGTGACCTTGCTCAAAGTGCATAAAAGCAAGTGTTTATCTGCCATAGTAGGAGTCCAGCAGCATTACTCACGATTCAAAATATAGTATGTTAGTTTATTTTTAATGTGTTTGCACTTCAACAGAAACAAAGTGTATGTATTTCAAATAAGATTGAAAAAAGTACTGTTTGCAGAGTAAGTTCACATTGTATTTACTACACTGGGATGATACAGTATGTAAATATAATGAACTGTGACATGATGCAGCAGAACGTTTGCTAAACGTATGGTTAACTTTTAAGACATTGCCAGTAGAATTGGTAAAATATGTAATTGAGTTTCTGAATAAAAAAGAACTTTCTTGGGAAACATATCAATCTTCCCATTATGCTCTGTGCAGAAATGATGATTGATGGATATAGTATCTGCCTGTAAAGTGATGGGCTTGAAATAAGAACTCTGAGCACAAAAACCTTCATTTAAATATTTTGCTCAATAGCCAGAAAGCATATAAATCCACCTTGTGCACATGGAATGCATTTAGAGTCCACATGGCCCGTGGCCCAGCGAGATTCGGTCCGGCGCCAGCAATGACTGCGTCCCCCCCCATTGCAGGTGGACTCGGCCACCGGAAGCTCGTCTCCAAACAGCGTCGAGCTAAGGCAGAGGCAGATGTACCGCCGGTGCGGGACCGAGCCAGAGTGCAAGGAGAGGAGGAGGGGGGCCCGCTAGTACCAGTGGCAGGACGGGGGAACGAATGTTGGGGGCGCAGGGGCGCCATCCGCTTGGTGGGGGGCCAGTGTGATCCGCTCCCGCCCCCCCATCTTGGGAGGGGGGCCCAAGATAAAATCTTGCACCAGAGCCCTTTGGTTATTAGTTCCGCCACTGCGCCAGGCAGCACATTCTTCTGTGTGAGGACCCTCTCCTCTTAGCCCCGCCACCTGGCCGGCGAGTCACAAAAGAGAGTCCTGCATGAATGTCAGATAAGTCTGGACCGGGAAGGGGGGGAGGGGGATGCTGGTGGTATTCAGCATCCCCCTGATTTTTATGCATTGCAGCAGTGCAGAATGGCATCAGCTATAGAGGACTACAAGTCCCAGCAATTCATTCTAGTGGGGCATAGCAGACTTTTATTATAATGCATTGCTGGGACTTGTAGTCCTGCATAGCTGGTGATATTCTGCATTGCTGTATGATGATTATACAGCAATGCTGAATAGCTCCAACTGTGTAGGACTACAAGTCCCAGCCATGCATAATATTTTTAAGTAGGGATACACCACTGCCAATACTGGGCATTTTCAGGAGTACTCATACTTGTGAAAATGCCCCGATACTAAACGCAGATACCGGTGTTCTGTCGAGAACGCCGAAGTAATCTAATTTGCCGACCTCAGCATCTGCGCTTGTGCATAGACCAGTATTATCGATGAAACCGGCATTTATTCACAAAGTATTTCATTAAAATCGTTAATTGTGACCATTAATACTATTCCATCCTTCATTTACTGCCATGGACGGTATATTATTAATGGTCACAATTAACCATTACAGACGAATACTTTGTAAATAAATGCCGGTTTCCTCGTTAATCCCGTCTGTGTCGTAAGCGCAGATACTGGGTCAGCGTTCTCGACAGAACACCTCACTAACATTTTAAACAAGCGACTGCCTGAGGTCCTGCCTTCCTGTTAACCATGTGGTGCCATTGTGGTTGGGGGGGGGGGCCCTTCATGGTTTCTTGCACCGGGGCCGTAAAGGTTCTAGTTACGCCACTGTCCACACTATTACCTTGTAAAATAATAGTTATATCAGCACTGAGCTGCACATAGTCTATACAGAAATCAAAACTGTGGATGGGACTCCGCAAATCCATCCACTACAGGCTGCCTGCAGAAAACTACAGGGGGCCAAATACAGGAATACAGGACCAGTCACCATGCATAAGGAGAGGGGGCAGTAGTGACCAGCCTTTATTACAGGAAGCTCATTCAGAGAGGCAAAATGTACTGCAAATATCTGAGAGAATGACACCAAGATTCAAGTAAGAATACACATGTCTCTTGTATTTAGACAATATTTGCTGATACCAGAGTTTATCTCTCTGTTACTCCGCTCTCAAATCAGCATGTTCATTGCTATCACGTGAGCACTGCAGCACAACTGATTGGCTCCTTATGCTTCTTTTCCCTATCCCAATCTGAGCTCTGCTGTACAGAGGACAGCAAGAGGCTGATACCAAGTCAAATTAAGGTACTTACACTAGTTTCAGTGAAAAAAGTACATTTAATGATTGATTGATTGATTGACTGAGTGATTGATTAATTAATACAGAGCTGCATGGGTGTTTTTATATGAGTTTGGATTCCAATTTAAAACTCTCAGTTTTAAAACATGAGTATAAGATTGTCTTTATCCTTTGTAGCACATTTAGTACTTGCAGGGAGAAGCTGGTACTGTAATTAGTACATTTGTGTTGTCTTCTGTTGCTATAACTATGAACACATTTATTTTAATATATGTAGCTTGTCACATTGTTTACTTAAAAAAGTATCACATAAGACTATGTCAATGTACCGATTTTCTCATATACCCTGCACTCTGTCTAAACATATCATGGATTTTTTAAAAGTGTTCCTATTAGTAAGTTTTCTTGCATACAATGTGTATTCTCTGAGCTAGATTAGGTATTAGAGCTTAAATTAATGGGTCTGGGATGTAAAAATGGCTGTAGATTTTTTAAATCTGTCATATGCGGCCACAATGGGACTCTGCAGTCAATACTAACTCGAGTGTACATATTCATCAAAAAGGGTTATATTAATTTGTCTTTCAGCACATGAGAAAAAGGGCAAGATGTCAACAAATGTAGCAATATAATTATACGGGCAGTAAAAAGATCATAAAGACAATATGACTCAATTATAATTTATATAAATATCACTGCACTAAGGACAAAGCAAGAATGGAGTCGATAAATAGAAAATAAGAATGTAGCGATAAATAAATGTCATTGCATAAAGTATTCTAATTATGTTTTCTTGCATGTCATCATAGGTGAATAAAGCAAGACTTCCATACTGGAAAATGACTCTTCTAAATGTATGCAATCTTATAAACAATCTTAATACCCAAGCTGAAGAAACAGGGGACACCGGAGAAGATGATCTCTTGATGAGAAAACAGTATCCTACAGCTATGGATGGATTTAATTTGGAAGCAATGCTGACCACATTCCAGCTTCAGAAAATTTGCCAAAGCAGAGTCTTTCAACACTGGGAGGTATTGTAAAATTGGTTCATTCAACATGGTTATAAACTATTGACTGTAGAATCTCTAATTCATGTATATGAAAGGGCTGAAAGGGTGGCGGGAAAGGTATCCCGGGTTTATAATCAGATATTCCACGCCACTCCCTACTAGGGATAAGGTTCGGGTTTGCTGCTACCATTTGTTCGAGGCGAACTCTATGTGCTCGAGATTCACAGAAAATGTATGTGCAGATTCACCCGGTAGAAATTTTACAACCATAATGCACTGCATGGTCTTTATACTATGGCCAGCAGGCTTAGAAGGACAATTAGGGGGGGGTTTTGATAATCCAGCTCCCTCTCTGATAGAAAGGGTACAGAGCAGCCATAGTGTCAGTGTATTGGAAGCTGCTATAAGGAAATCTGACAAACTGCAAAGGGAGAGATTAGATAACCTGTACTCTATTTCTGATTCTTTTTGGGAAATCAACCCCTTTGATGCCTTTTCTTTTTTTCTTATTATTGGGAGATATTTGTCTTTAAACGGTTAGATTACCTTTACAGGACATTTTACACAAAAGCCCCCAAGCATTACAGCATGCCCAGCACATTGGAAGCCACTGCTCAGCTGCTCTTTTAGCAGTCCATACTTGTAAGATGTGTGCACCCTGCCTTCAAAAATTCCTAGGAAGGTGACCCTCCCTCTATCCATTACAAGTATTCCCCTAGTGAAGCGCATCCTGACATTTAGGAAACGGAGAAAGGCTGCCTTCCTAGGGATTTTTCTAAAGCTATAAAGGGGAACTATTCATGGCCTGTACATGGTAAACTTTTTTTGCTGCAAGACTTCCTTTTTAAAAAAGTGACATTGTTTTCATGGGTACAATATGTTATTGTTTTATTTACTGTGAGGATATATAGCTCCTATTCTCCTGCTCCTAAACATCTGTTCTTGGAGTTGCCTGTTCTTTTTTTGCAACACTCTTCTGCATTATTTGGAAAAAAAACCTAAATAAATGAACATATCACATATTTTTCACTCACATTCAACACACCCCTAACCCCATAGATAAAATAAAAGCTGGACAATGTTAAATTGCTGTATGTTCTGCTACTTTGATGAAAATGCAACCTAGTCTCTTTGTCTCCGGTAAGTTTGTTAGGCCTAAAATTACAATCTAAAGTTGTCTGCTTCTGGCCTAATTTTTACTGCTGTATCCTCTGTGGTCTCTTAATTCTTGTATTAAAACTCATGTGCTGTGCTCCTGTGCTCTTTGTCTCTAGTAACTTTGAACCTAAAATTTATATTTCAAAATTATCTCCTGCTGGCCAATATCCACTGCTGCATCATTTAGGGTCTCCCACATTGTTAATGAAAGCTTGATAGAAACTCCCTGGACCACTCTAGTAATGTATGTACGTTGTAAATAGTGTGACAGAAATACTGTACAGCAGGCAAAGGGCAACAATGAAAATATACAAATCTTGAAATAACATGTATGGGAAAGGCTTAAAGCTTCCCATGGCTTTACAGAACAGAACAATGTAATCCTTTAAATGTAAAAAGTTAAAAAACCATGTGGGATAACCCTTAAAATTTTATCTAGGCTGTCACATAGCTAGGTAGAAATCAAACTAATGCGGGGGCATCTCCTGCACTTCTTGTCTAACAGCCCTAGAAGTGGAAATGTGAGGACACAGGGTGGCATAATGGCCAAAGTGGCACACAGACCTGGTTGTCAGGTGTGTAGACCAGGATGACTGTAGATCACTGAGCCGTAACCAGATGCAGGAACACTTTAGCACCTGAGGAGGCAGGAGCATAATCAGGAGCCAAGCCAAGGTCAGTAACAGCTGGACAGCGAGGCACAAAATCCATAGGCAGAAACAGCGTCAGGATGCAAACCTGAGATTAGCAACAGCCAGTCAGCAAGGTACTGAATCATCAGACAGACGGAGTGTCAGAATGCAAGCCATGGGTCAGTAACAGCTAGGCAGTGAATCAGCAGGCAGAAAGCAGAGTCCAATATAGAGGCTGGGGTCAAAATGTGTAGACAAGATTCAGAAGCAGGTGAAAAGGGCAAGCTGGGCCAAAACATAGGAAATCAGAACAGCAGGTTGGGTTGCAGGTATCATGAATTAGCTGAGGACCATTCAGCAATCTGTCGAAGTCACACTCCAGTTTATATAGGCTATTTGGCACTGAGTATGCATGCATGCCCACTTGGCTTAGCATGCATGATAACAAATGGTTTGCAATGAATGCCTGGCTGAGATCCTATGCACAAGGCCATGAACCGCAGTATGTGTATGTGCTCGAGCCTGCACTGGTCTTCTGTAGATTGAATGAACTGAATTTTCATTACACTGCAACCATAGGCAGCCATGAAAGGCAGGGCAGTGAGTGTGTGCTCCCCCACTGCCTTCCTGTACAAGAACAGGCCACATGACTTTCAACATTGGGGGAGTAACTTGCATGAAAGGGCGGACAAAGCCACCCTCCTTGCAAGGCACCTATCACAATGTTGTGGGACAAGGGCCTCTTCCCCTTATTTGGTCCTCCAAACAGAATGTGTGGGATACTTGGGCAGTTGGGCCATTATGGTTGGACACCATAATTGACAATTAATTTACATTGCTGTTCACTGTGATTAACAATGGATTTACATTGGGGGACATTAGTGAAATGTTTCTGTTGCATCTTTTTAATTGTTGTCTACTTTTTCTTAGTAACAGAGAACCTGGCTTCAATACTTTTTTTTTCTCTATCAGTTGAACATGATAAACTTGTGTATTTTTCAACCTGATTAACTGTATAACTATGTATAGTTTTTCATGATGAGAGAGCAATATAAATTAAATATGAAAGAGAAAGTACATAAAAATTGGAAAGCCACGTCAAACAGTACTTTAAATTTGAACTCCAGGCAAACAGCTAAATACTAACATGAAATACATTCAGTATATAGGGGCTATTTTATCAGCAACTGGATTCATAATTCTGCCCATCTAGTCTTAAGATTTACACATTTCTGCTCCACAGCTCAGTATACAGAAGAAGACGCTGATGAGCTCATCTCTCTGTCACTCTACTTTCTCCTTCTATCAGAATGCCCCAATGTTAGCACAAGAGAATTGCAGCACAACTGATTGGCTCCTTGTTTTCCTTTTCCTTCCCCAGTCTGAGCTCAGCTCTATAGGGAAGTACAAGAGGCTGTTGCTAGATCAAATTCAAGTACTTACACTATTAACATTTTAAAAAAATTGAATGTTGTATTAATAAATACAGAGCTGCATTAATTTATGTATTTTCCATTTGCCAGGAGCTCAGATTTAGGGCAAACACTGCAATATTAATTTAAAATATATGCTCACCTAAAATATACTATACCACCCCTTTAAAATAAGCACATCAACACAGAGTAATAGGAATACAGTATGGATTCTGCTTTGACAAAATTAACTTTATGATAAAAATATATGTATTTATGGTTTGATAAAAAATCTGAGAGGAACTCAGAAGCCTCTGTACTACTGACTAATGATTTTCAATGTTTTGCGGACAGCTAATCTTTAAATTCAACAAGCTAACACCAACTAACACCAGGTTTGTTTTCTCTTATAGTTAATCCAGCAAGATTACCTGGATTCCACCAGCTCGAACAGTGAAAATGAAGATGTTGTAAAGAGGAAAAGTCCCTATATTTTTAAGCGACAGGCACATATAAGCAAAGCAAGAAGACCCTACATATTGAAAAGGGCCACTTATTACTAATCAATATAATTCATTAATATGTGTTCAATTTATAAGTAAATGTGATTTATGGTTATTTTCCTTACAATTAAAGCTATATTTGTGTCATAAATATATTGAAAAATGATTGTCCTTAATATACAGTAAATGTGTTTTTATTCATGTTATTCTTAAATGTGATTTTTTAATATGCATTAAGAATTATTTGGACTTTTACATTTAAAATAAATACCACTTATCTGCATGATAGTGATAGTGATACCAAGCAAGAGTAAACTGGATGTGGTAACTAGCGTTAAACAAGCTGTTTTTTTCCAACTAGTGCAGCCAAGCCACTTCCTATATGCACACCTGGGGGGTGCATCATCACAGTCTGTGTTCATAATACTCCTGGGCTGAGCAGCCCTCACACATAATTATATAGTGCAACTCAGGAGAAAGGACAACTCATTACTGCCACAAAGAAGAAGAGGATCAACCCATGATGTCACTGAACTGACCTAAAAACTGCAGGTAAAAAGTATATATAGGGTTTTTTGAGAAAAATTCCATAGGGGCTCAGGAAGGAAGAGGAACTTCAGGAAGGTGTGTTATGAGGAAGCTGGATATGGACATAAAATCAGATATATTGCAAGTATATGCTTTTCTCTTCTGGAAGTCAGTGCAGTATTTGTTCAAGAATTATCCAAAGTCAATATCTACTTCCTAGACTTAGATGCTGACTCAGAAATTACAATTATATAAATCCTGGGGGCTGGTTCTGGGTGTGTTCACAAATATATGACACAAACATCTGACCATGCTGTAGCCCCCCCCACGTTACAACTTTCTACAAAGTTACAATGTTGCAGTCTGATTAATTGTAGCTACTTTTCAGCTTGGGAAACCTCTTTATGGCATTCGTAGCAAGAAGACTCCTTCTCAAGGTTCCAGTTGGTTTTCCATTGCCAAAGCTGCATGATATGTAACTCAACTTTATGTCAAGAGATGTTGTTAAGCTAACACAGGCTGGAGTCTCTAAATATTCCTGTGGTTACTTTGCTTTGGCCAGACTCCAACAGGTGAAATTGTTTACTAGCATGGCAATGCTCCTGCAGAACCAGACGGAAGCTGTCCTACATGCATACTTTTCCTGCACTTAACCCAGACCTCCCCATGCCATGGCTATCACACAAACATAAAGAAGATGGTGCAAACAATCTGGGTACAGTAAAATATATATGAACTTGAATTAATAATAGTAAACTGCACTCAAAACAGGAAAAAGTCAAATGGGTTATTATGAGCCTATGGGAAAGACCTAGTCAGTGGAAAGGCTATGTGAGGAGAGAAGTCTATCCTGGATTCTCACTGGGTGGTACAGAATCAGACCCACAGACTCCCTGGATGCTGGAAGACAGCAGTGTCCTTTACATCCTCACAGCTCTGAGTGAGCTTATTCTTCCAGTGTGTGGGGTAGTAGTGGCATTGCTATGGCTATGCAAATTGTAAACTGATTCACTCATTACAAGTTAGCAAGCTTCACTTTTTTAACTTTGTCAATAAGTAGATTATACTGCAGATCATTTAGATGTGGAAGTATATACACACATTAGATAAAATACAGTAGTTTGCTGTAATATAAAATAGATTGTAAAATGGGCATGTAACTATAAGTAGCTCAGCTTTAAAATCAATCTCTTGCTCTATTACAATAACATAGGATATCTCCTGGCTGAGGTCTGGAAAATGGGCAAACCTTGGTGGTGATGAATTAAGCCCTGCTCAGACCCACCAAAACAGGAAAAATCCTTATGGTTAAAATGTCAATGTAATGAGTTTCAAAGTGTATATATTCATCAATCTAGAACATTTTAATAATAGGTACTAGCCTTGTATCTTCATGTATTTTCTGTTTTAAAAGTATTATTATCTGGAAATAACAAACATGGACAATGATTTAGACAAACAATTTTATTAACAAAGGAAGTGTAACAAATACATCAAAACAACACACAATTCATGCAATAACATAAATAATGATATTACTAGTTTGAATAAATGAGAATACTTGATTTATCCTGTGCAAAAACATTAAGAGGGTTATTCACAAAGCTAGCTGAAGGATCAGCCGTAGCTCCGGCTGATCCTTTGGCTAGCTTTGGCCGCCGGGGCCCTTCGGTTCAGTCAAACCAAAGGGCTGCTGTACGGGCTATTCACTATAGCCTGTACAGCTCCCCAAGGCGGCCGAGTGGCTCAGCCATGCCGAAGGCATATGCTTCAAACGGGGCAAACGCCTCGCAAATGACAGCTGGGCGGATCCAGCTGTGATCTCACAGCTGACTCCGCCCAGTTGTAACGACAGATTAGCGTCCCCAAATGACCTGGGGATGCTGAACTGTCATTAACCAATGACAACTGGGCGGAGCCTGCTAGCAGGTGGCGGCCAATAGGAAACATTTTTTTTTAAAATCTTTATTTTTTTACATTTATTATTTATTTACATTTTTAAAACATGTTTCTACTTTTTTCATTGAGTTTCTATCCTACTCGGTACCACGGGGGTACCGAGCAGAATAGCCGAGAACGGCAATATGAGAATAGGCTGAACGGAAGCGAGGTTTAGCTAAGCCAATCCAGATGTTGGATCGGCTGAGTTGAACGTATTGTTCACTTTGGCTTAGGTGAACATGCTGAGCATCTTCAGCTGAACCGAAGTAAGGCAAAGCAAGCCGATGTACGCCTAATTTCAGCCGATGTACGGTGTAAGTGATTAGCCCGACAGGGTTCAGCTCTATTCACTTCGGCTCGGTTATTCACTTGCCTGCCTTCGGCAGATTTTTGAATACCCCTCTAAATGATCACCCGAAACAGTTGTTTTCTATTTATTAGTGGACGAACAATAATCGACTGAACAACTCATTGACTTATGTCTTATAGTGACTCTTTCTTTTTTTTCTGACTTTGTCCTGACACTTTTGTTAAGTTTCAGTCTTCCTCCAATGGTTGGCCAATAAATTCTTCATACTATAAAATAAATGCAAAATTCAGCAGGAAGGCCCTTGGAACCGCCCACAGAAGATTTGTGGACTCAAATTTAGAGCTCTTATCATTGGAGTCACATGAGTTAGAGGTTGTAGGTGTCTAAAACCACAGGCATCTACCCAGCACCAATTACTTTAAGGTAGACTGACTAGCCAATTAGACACCATTGTGTGTGCATGCCAGAAGCAAACAACTTTTTTCCCCCCCGATTTGCACATATATAAAATGCACAAACATTAGTCCAACCACACAATTTTTCAGAGGAGCTGTGTGTGAGGATCAAATATAACTGAAATCTTTCAAATCTGCACCTATAATAGTTAGGTCTCGTTCACACCTAGGCGTATTGCATATGCGCGACCGTCGCGCGTTTCCGAAGGCTACTTGGCTGTATCCCAATGGAAACGCGCAACAAAACGGCCCAAAGTAGTACCTGTACCTTTTCAGGCGTGGGCCGTTTTGTAGCGCGTTAGGGAAGGGCGGAAATACACCAAGGTGGGAACGAGACCATTGAATACAATGGGATTTATATTTTTGAGCGTTTTGTAGAGCGTTCGTCGAGCGTAGACCGCGCTACAAAACGTTCAGGAGTGAACGAGGGCTTAATGTTTTACCTCCACACGGGCTGGTTACTATTGTAGCAGATTGGGTGATCTGTTATACAGGACAAAAGACAGCGTGCACTGGCCTTGTGAACTACATTTGAAGGTTTAATGAAAATGAAGGATAAACAACTACTCACAGACATTAGCAGTGAAATATTAATCAACACCTATTAACACAATATAAAGCAGATCTTCAGATCTCCTTCCAGCATAACAGTATCATGCACCACCCCTCCAACTGTATCTGTTGGTGGCTGATGCTTTTTTGGGTCTGGTCTGCTTCCTCAGAAACTGGAAGTTTGATTACAAATTTCTCCAGTTGTCAAATAGCACTGAGCATCTCTCTTTAGTTTCTTAAAAAAGAAGTAAGGAACATTATGCATAAAAGTACCAAAGGTTTATATCTGTCCATTTGTCAGCTTTTAATACAAAATATGAAGGATATTTATTGACATTTATTTAATATATTGAAATTCATTGAAGTTAACCAATGCTTTCTGAAGCTTCTAAATTTCTAAGTCTGGGCATCTAGACTTCAATAACCTCTGGTCATGAGGGTGTTAATGTTGCATACCGGCTTCACTAAGCTTGGAATTGGAGTTCAATTTCCTGCCATTCCTTCAATTAATGGTTGTAATGCTTATGCAATTTTTCCAAAAGATAATGTACATATCTGGTACTCCTTTTTTATATTATAGGTAGGTATGTCGTATGGACATAAATTGAGCTAGATCACCAGCACTCTGTCAATCTGAATTTATTGCACATATACTGTATGTTCCTTTTGCTCAGTTGAAATATATGCATGTGGGCCTCTTTAGTTCACACATCATCAAAAGCCATAATTGGATCCATAATGTTTGATTTCTGATATACAGTTATCCACATGAGTTCCAGAAAAGATACAATCTTCAATAAAACATATTTGTTGAAAATGCCAAATAATACATATTAAAGAACTAAAGAAAAATGTTTTTAAAAAAACAAACTACTTAACATTTAGCTGATGTTATTTTATTTTTTTCTTGCCTGTCTAGTCCAAAAAAACCACACCCCTTAATATCAAAGTGTACTCATCATTAATATGTTGGCTCTGAGATTAGTGTGGAATTAAAAGACACATGATCTTTAAATATCACAAACAGAAGAAAATATATATTTATTATAAACACATTCACTATCCAAATCTTGCCGCCTTCACCTTCGCAACATCTCCAACATTCGCCCCTTCCTCACCAATGAAACCACTAAATTACTCATCCACTCACTTGTTATCTCTTGTCTTGACTATTACAACTCCCTCCTCATTGGCCTTCCACTACACAGGCTATCACCCCTTCAGTCTATCATGAATGCAGCTGCCAGACTCATTGACCTAACCAACCGCTCAGTGTCTGCAACCCCCCACTGTCAATCCCTGCACTGGCTTCCACTCGCCCAAAGGATAAAATTCAGAATATTAACAATCGCTTACAATGCCATCCACAACTCCGCACCCGACTATATGGCAAACGTGGTCTCAAAGTATCACCCTAACCGTCGGCTCCACTCATTCCAAGACCGCCTGCTTTCCAGCTCCCTTGTCAACTCCTCCCATGCTCACCTCCAGCACTTCTCTACAGTCTCTCCCATCCTCTGGAACTCTTTACCCCAACCTGGCTGTCTATCTCCCACCTTGACTGCCTTTAGGTGATCCCTTAAGACTCATCTCTTCAGGGAAGCCTATCCCACCTCAACCTAACCACTGAACCATCGTGTTCTCAAGCAATTCATCCCCACACACCTACCTCCTCATGTATCACTTCTCCCTCCCTTTTAGATTTAGATTTAGATTGCCAGCCCTCAGGGGCAGGGCCCTCCTTACCATCTTGTCTTGAATTGTATTGTGTTTGTAATGTCTTCCTTATATTATA
Organism: Nanorana parkeri; assembly: GCF_000935625.1. Taxonomy (NCBI): domain Eukaryota; kingdom Metazoa; phylum Chordata; class Amphibia; order Anura; family Dicroglossidae; genus Nanorana; species Nanorana parkeri. The sequence continues at coordinate 211,250 of NW_017306908.1, read as the reverse complement.
AAGCGCTGCGCAAACTGTTGGCGCTATATAAATCCTATATAATAATAATAATATAAATAATATTTATGGGAATAATAATACAAAACATAGATTCATGTTGGATTGTTATGGCATAATCTCATATGCCAGCTAGCGTGTGAACTTCTGCGCATGTGCACCAAGAAATATACCAAGGTATGGTAAACTAAGGCTTTTAACAAATTCATTTTTTTTGGATAATTTCCTTTAATGATAGCTATAGGTTTGTGCATTTATAAATGTTACATTCATTCATCTAAAGACATTAGAGAAAATCACATTTTTATTTTAGGCACTCCACAGCCAGTATACATTTGTATTCTGCTGGGTACATTGCAAACCACACTTGTTAGTAAAGTCAACATATGTACACCATAGCCAGTGCACGTGTATGCAGAGACACCACAGGCTCATAGTAAAAACTTTGAGGAAATGATTTGCTAAAGGTGCCCATACACCATATAATTATCTGAAGATTTTTGTCTACGATTGCGTTTTCATCAGAAAATCTGCCAGTTGATGTGGAGTGTACAACCTTAATTAGATTTTTGTCTTTCAAGCAGGCTAGAAAACATTTGTCTAATTGGATGAAAATTGACAGGTTAGTGGCGTTGTTGTAAAACAAAAATCTCAAGATGAAAACTGCACATGCTCAAATGAAAATGTATCCTTTCGATCGATGAAAATCAGTCAGGTGGTGGTGGTGGTGCTGACGAGCGTTAACTGCGAACTACATTGGTCTGTGCATGATGGGCTAGTTGTAAGAAAATTGAACGAGGGTGAGATGTCTGCCCAAAAAAAGTTGTACAATGGTTGTAAGGTGTATGGTCACCTTAAATGTCCATTAGTTAATCAGGGCCAATATGTGACAAAAAATAAATAGAAGATATTGGGCATCCTTCATTTGAAATGTATTAACCAAACCCAGCTTTTAAAATGAGAAATTATATTTTACCTAGACCAAAGAAGTGCACTTTATTCTATTTTTTATATATTGTTTATCATTGCTGTTCCTTGTACATTTATATTTAAGTAGCACATTTATAAATGGTTATATGCTACCATCTAGTGGTGATGGTGTATAATACAACTTTTCAATATCAACACCTTTGCACAGTATTACAGTATATGGTATGCTTTTATTTAGCATAATTGCAGCTAAAAAAATAAAACAAATAAACAAAAAACATAAAAAATGCTAAGTATTGATAACAGTAAGGATGCTCATAAATTGATTTTTTCATTGTATAAATATTTTTATGTGTATCATAACTTACACTTACAAACACTTACAAACTGCTATCTCTAACCACTTTATACCCTCCTGCATATAAACAGAGCATGTTTCTCCTTGTAGATCAGTGTAACCTTATATGATTTAGTGCCAGTGGGTAGAAGCGAGTGAACTGATTTATATTAATGAGCAATTAAAGCAAATTGCTCTAATTTTTTTAATACAGATTTCTTGAAACTTTTAGGGCACTTGTACCATAATGTTTGCACAGTGTTTAGTAATGTTAACCTTTGCCAAGTTCCTACATCCTGACTTAACCAACTCCCACCCCCATTGTCCACCCTTATGCCCCAGCGCCTTCTATCTTTACTCTTTAAATGAGCTTTAAATGAGCTTTATCATCAGACACAACACCACATGAAGATCAAAGCAGGCAGAGCAGTTTCCATTTTCTATGTGCTTATGTTTTCGAAACTTACTCTCAGTGAGGTGTATCAGAGGGTGTTCCTATTCAGTGCCATTATATCATCATACATATTGATTACTAGAGATGAGGTTTGGATGTGTCGTGATGATGGGTTTGCCGCAAATCCTGCAAATTTGCAGTTCATTGACAATGATGTTGGAATTTTCCATAGTAGCCATAATGCATTGCCTGACCTTTGTTATAAAAAGTTGGGTTCCCAGCAACCTTATTGGAAATATTGAGAAAGTGCATAGGGAGAGATTAGTGTAGGGCTTGTAGGCACTGGTGGATCTCTTAAATTAGATGCAACCTCTTTTTATCCTTTGTTACATCTTAATGTTCCTGATGCCCTACAACCTCTTTCAAGCCTTCCATGTCCACAGGCACTATAGTGATAACAAAACCTGCCTCGTCTCTTTCTAAGTGCTGCCTATTCAGTGTTTGTGTACTGTCCTGATGCTACCCAATTTTGGGAGAAATTGGAGCTATGGGGATATAAGGGAATGTGGGGCTATGGCTCTGAAGTGTTTTTGTTAACTCTGGTTTCATTATTTAAAACTTTAAAGACAATGCAGTGTGGTTATGCGAAAAAAGCTCACAAACCATACTATGAAACTGTTGTGCCATTGGAATGTTCAAACGAAGTTGATGACTTTAGCTTCTCTATAGGATTTGTTGTCGCTGCCAGGGTCAGACCTACTACCGGTGCAGCCAATCCGCCCCGGGTCCACTTTAAATGTTTAAATTGGAACGGCTGCCATAAGGTCCTACTATGGTTCCCATAGCTTGCACCTCTAAGTGCACCCTAATGAATATCAACATTGTCTGGTGCATCCCTTTTTAACCCCATGAAGAAGTTGGTGGAGGAATGGTCCAAGGAAGCCTCTTGTGCCTGTGCCAGAGGGCAGTCGTGCTGTTGCCAGGGGGGTAAGTATGGTGCTCACTGGGTCTTGTAGGGGTGCCTGTTATTTGCTACCTGCCAGTCCAATCAATGTAAGGTATGTCAGTGCTGAGTGAGGTTGCAGTAGCTTTGGAGGGTTGGCAAAGGGGCATCTTCTGCAGGAGTTTCTTGCCCCCAGTATTGGATGGTAAGGTGGGCAGTTGAGTTGCTGGTAGCCATGGCTGTGCATGCTGGAGTGTCCCCAGAGGATGAGATTGTAGCAGAGAAGGGTGCAGGACAGGCAAAGGGTACATAGGAAGAGGTATCTCCATGCCCTTTGGGGCTCACTCTGGGTGCCATGGCTCCATGCACAGAGGCCACATCATAGAGTTGACCCCAGATATGTACACTGCCTGGTATGTCATATAAAGCAGACCCCAGATTGCTGAGATTGGTGATCATCTATAGCTAGTGCCATTCTGCAATTGCTATATAATGTATTGCTCGGGTTTGTAGTCTTCTATAGCTGGTGCCATTCTACATTGCTGTATAATGTATTGCTGAGATTTGTAGTTCCTCTACAGCTTGGAGTCAGTGGCAGAACTACCAGGGTCACAGCGGTCTTATCTTCAACCAGGCCCTGGCCCTCCACCACTAAAATCATTAGTTTGTGTTGTTTTAGACACACAAAAAAGGGGACTGGTAATTGCAAGTACTTCAGGAAAAGTATCAGTACTCGTACTCAGGCTGAAAAAAAAGATATTGGTGCATCCTTAATAATAATAGTATGTGACTGTGGGGGGATATTAGATTGTAATCTCCTCTGGCTCAGAGACTGTTATGACTAGTTCATCGTTTTCTGTACTGCACTGTGGTATATGTCAGAGCTATAGCAATGTATGATAATAACAATAGTGGGTGACTGTGGGGGAGCATTCGAGTATAAGCTCCTCTGGTGCAGAGACTGGTGTGACTGGTTCAGTGTTCTCTGTACAACACTACAGTATATGTCACAGCAATATGAATGTATAAAATAATACTGTTTGACTATGGGGGAACATTAGGGTGTAAACTCCTCTGTTGCAGAGACCAAGGGTAGACCGAGGCTGTGGGGATCCCAGTTTGTAACATGGGCCGACGGACTTCTGAGCGAGGGCAGGGGGGACAACAAAAAACCTTGCATCAGGGCCCTTTGTTCCTTAGGTCACTGGTGGCTGCTTCTGAATTCTGGCCAACTGCCACAGGTTAATTGGCTCTTGTCTAAATTGTCACTAATGATAAATAAGTGCACTGTAGAGTAACCAATAGCAGTGAGCAGATGCTGTGCTTAATGTGGTAGAAGAGGCCAAATGTAAAGTCCTGTTGCTGCCAGTGGAGGAAAAGAATCTGGTGTACAATGGTGTTCAGCAGCTGGAATACCCTACAATGAAAGTTAAAATTCAGTAGAGCAAGAGAGTCAGAACTTCTTTATCAGTGAACAGAAGTCTCTTTTTGGTATGTCCCGACCCTAATGGAACTGCTAGGCGAGCTAATAAACAAAACTGGGATAGGTTTGGTAGCTTGCTGGACTATAACAGCATGTAAAGCAACAATGTAATATCAGTTCTTCGTAACCCTTTACTGACCTGAGAGCTCAAAAGATACCAAAAGTAAAAGAATGTTTGACCTTTTCAGAACTATAGAAGAAACCTATACCATCAGAATATTAACAGATCTGAATTTCTCAAAAATAAACAGAGAACAGACCTTCCTGTGAGTGCTGAATTTGATGAATATACAGTATGTTTGTAATTGAAAGCACTGCTTTTGGAGGACTGTTACTGTGACCATAGACGTGCTGACTGTTTACCTTTTAGCCTAGCACCTTTTAGCCTAAAGTATGTAGAGAAAGGATACTTTTCTAACACATTCCTAGATAGACAGATCTTAAAGAATTAATGCTAAGTTAAACCCGCAAATGCTTTTTTTATCAACACTTTTCCTTCATAATGGCATTTCTAAATGACAGAACAATTATTTATGAAAGGTTTAGTGTAGTACAACACTTATGGTTGATTAAATACTCCATCTTTTATAGAGATCTATACAACTGTCTAAAAAGAGGTACAACCGAGAAGGAAAAAGGGGAAGAGGAATTTTGTTCCAAAATAGGAACAGTCTCTCCAAATAAGAGGCAGTAAATTAGAGACATTGAGAACTATATATGTTCATGTTTTGTAGACATGTGTGATTCATTTCGGAAAGATTCGTTATTCGGATGAATTTTCGCTATTCGGAGATTCGGATGTATCCGAATCTCCGAATGACAGAAATGATGAATGAAAACGAATCAGAATTTCCGAAAATGAAAATTTTGGACGAAATTCATTAGCAGTAGTCTGTATGAATTTTCGTTTGTGGACACATGTTCATTGCAGCAAAGTGACATTAGACATTTTTTTTTTTAACAGTCTGCAGAAGAGAAAAAAAAAGCGTGAGGTTCTCCCCCCTGAATGTAAACAGGTGGGTGGGGCGAGCCGTAACGTCACGGGGCGAGCTCCGCCCATTTGACATTCTAAGCTGTCAAATACCACACAGCATTCGGGAGCTCCCAAATGCTATTTGTGAGCTCCCGAATGCTATTCGGCTCTGTGAGCCGAGGTGTCATAATACTATTCATATTCATAATACTTCTTTTGTTTTGCCGGGTCGGCGGGCATCGTGCATCGTGATTGATGCTGGATTACATCGATGGAGCCATTAAACATTTTTTAAAATAAAGGAATAGTCAAAAATGTACTCTTTGTTTTTTTCAATTAAAGGATTTTTTTCTAAAAGTGTGTTTTTTTTAATTTACATTGAATTTTAGCCCTTTAGTGAATGAGTACAAGGGGTACAAGTAGCCCTTACTCATTCACAAGGGGGGGCGGCATCTGGGTGCCCCTTAATTAAATGGGTACCCCAATGCAAATAAGTCCCCCTGCCCACAGACCCCCACAACCACTGGGTCAGGGTTGTGGGGAAGAGGCCCTTGTTCCCATCGACATGGGGACACCCTCCCAATGCCGAGGGCACGTGGCCTGGCAAGGCACCGGGAGGGGGGGTGCTTGATCTCCCCCCCCCCCTTTCCTGCCCTGCCAGGCCTGTGCTCGGATTAAGGGTCTGGTAGGAATTTTTGGGAATTTTAAAATTCCTACCAGATCTGAAGGGCCTCTTCTGCAGACTGTAAAAAAAAGACTCCTGCTAACGAATTTCGTCCGAATCTGAATCCCGAACCGAATTGACTTTCGGACCCGAATCCCGAGAAACAAAAACATGGAAAATCTGAATGAAAACTAAATGAAACTAAACACATTTTTTGCCGGTGCACATGTCTTTGTTTTGTCTCAAATTTAGACAATTTTACAAAGAAGACCCCCAGCACACTTTCAAGCTAGCCAGCAACAAAAACAAGCTAACACAAACAAAAGTTTTAGTTACATACATCTGCAGATATATGGGGAAGCCAAAATACCCCGTCAGGGCACCTCTAATAAGAGCGGTCCCTAACTCTACACTATCTGAGTTTCCAAACTGTGCAACATATATAGTAATAAACAAATAGAGAGCAGACCTACCTGGAGGTCCCAGGCAGTCCCATCCTCCAAAAAGGCAAAGCTACAGCCCAGACATACCTTAACAAGGCAGCTGAAGACTTCCAGTGTATGTCTGTACCAAATACAATATGAAAACCACTCAGATTTGTTTAAAACTAACAAAAAGGAAATCCTTGTGATATGAACAATGCAGATTATCACTCACTAGTCCATTAGCAAAAAAAGAAATGGTTTACATGGGTAGGGCAGAATACAAAACAGTACAAAAAAGGTACAGTACAAATATGAACAAAAAGCGCCAAATGGGACCGCTCCACCAGAGAAAAAATAAAGGTGCAAATAAGATCAAAGTCTGTTTTAAAAATGAAAGATGTAATAGAAATTCTGCAGCATGCTGCCCCAAACCAGCCAGCGGGACTGCAATATCTGGGGAAAAAACACAAACAAGGGGCGCCTTTCCTGGTGCAGACAAATTTATTGTAATAAAACCAATAATAGATGAGAATCATACTCACAAAGGTCGACATGAATGGAGCATTGTATGTGAATACATGGACCAAAAAGTAAGCCAGTGACAGCTGCACAGCCGTGCCTGTGTGCCAGCAAGGTAGGCTGTGATAACACGTTTCCGGGGTCACCATGACCAGTTGCTATATAGTGTCCCATATACACTATATAGCAACTGGTGGCCAATCGGCTAGTGCGCCTGGACCTCATCGGCTCAAGCTGCAACAGCTGAGGATGTGTCCGGTAGGACGGCCGTGACGGCAGAAAGGGTTCCCCGTCCTGTAGCTGACGGGGCAACCCTCTGGGCGGCTCGCCCAATCACTATCTACAAGGAGTTCTCCATGTGCCTGTGTGGATTTTGCTTCGGGTACTACAGTTTCCTCCTACACTCCAAAGACATGCTGGTAGGTTAATTGGCTCCTCTCTAAGTTGGCCCTCTATGTATGCATGTAAGATAAGGCCCTTAGATTGTAAGCTCCTAGAGGGTAGGGACTGATGTGAATGTGCAACTATGTAAAGTGCTGCGTAAAAGTGCTGCGCTATATAAAAACCTGTAATAATATTTTTTTTAAAACAGCTCACCACAAATAAAACTCTTGTTGCAGGTGATGTCGGAAATTAGTATTTCAGTGCAGACTTTTCAGAGACGCAATGAACCAATCACACAAAAGGCACTTTGTACACCAATTGTGTACAGAGCATCTTCAGGTTGCAATATTTTAAAGGAAGCAACATTAAAATGGTTGACACAGTAAGAGAAGTTCAGTATCTGCACACTGATATTAAACTTATAAAATAACTGGTGTAGCAAGGAATAATGTTAAAATAGTACACCTATTATCTGCGCTCCTACCTAAAATCCTAAAAAATGTGATAGCAGCAGTGTAAAAAAAAAGTGTTTGAATTACTTCTATTATATATAAAAACAAATCACACAGCTCTTATTAAAGTGCAAAAAATTATTGTTATAAACTAAACGTGGTGGACATTATATTTAGTTTATAACATTTAATAAGCCCAGTGTGATTTGTTTTTAAGGATAAATGTTAGTTCAGTTGATAAACACTTATGACCAAAATGGAAAGTGTCAATTGGCCCTTAAAATTAAACTCAAGCTTTAAAAACCTAAACTAAACTGAAAGCATTTTTAATGGTCCTAGCATTTTTAAAGGACAGAGTGTTGAAGTCTTATTCATTTTAAACGGTACCCCAATGCATCTTGGCAGTGCAGTACTACACACAAATGTGAAGCATCTGCACTAAAATATTACATGTCTGATTTTCAGTGCAGTGCTGCCTGTTAGCAATCTATTTAATTTTTTTTTAATGGGTTGTCTTATTGTAACATACAGTAACATGCAAACAATAAAATATAAATAGTTCACCTTGAAGGGATTTTCTTTCATCTTACACTTTAATTAACACTACTATTCTGAAGCTGTTCATATAAAATACCAGTAGGTGGTAGCAATCATCTGCAAATTGAATTTTATATATATATATATATA
>NW_017306908.1:159272-200236 GCF_000935625.1 Nanorana parkeri | reverse complement strand
GTGTATACATACATACGTACATACACATTTAGAGAGAGAGAGAAGCATGGGATCGCAGGGATCTTGGCACAACAATTCAAGCACACATGAATATAGAAAAAGACAGGTAAATTTACAGACTATGTTGGTTAAAGGATTTCCTAACCACTTTTTAGATAACTGTGGCCTCTGTGTGATGGCTAGTGTCTGGAAACCAACACAAAACAGATACATAATCACCAACTCTAAAGAGAGAGAGCCCCAGACTTTTCAGTGTTATTTTTTTTTAAATGTTTTCCCCTCTTTTTGCATATTAGACTCAACTGTTGATGTACATTTTATTTTTTAGTACATGTGTAATACATGGACTGCAAAAGTGTGTGTATGTATGTATGTATGTATGTATGTATGTGTGTGTGTGTGTATATATATATATATATATACATACAAATTGCCTGCTCTTTAAATTTTTTCATCTTTATGCGTGTTTTATTCTTTACAGTGTAAAGGGGCAAGCTTTACACAAACCACAGATGCATTATATTGTTGGTGGTAGAGATTGAATATTTTGGCTTATATTCACTAAGCAGGCTTTTTGGAACTCTACTTTTGCACCTTAAAAGAACAGAATGACTTAGGCAGTATGCATGTGCATTTCTTGTACCTAGAAGCTTCATTTTGATATTATCTAACACCTTCGCATATGTACTTTGTGAGTGAACAAACTTTTTGGCAGAAACAATCCTAACTATTAATGGAAAGATTTTTTTCCACGGATGGCAAGCATTGACTATGGACAATCTTGCTTCATAAGAATATAAAGCTGTCACTAGAAGATTGGAAGATTTCCTCTTTATTCTTGTTCTGTGGCAACATCGAATTTAAGATTTTCTCTCATATTCACCCTTGATCTTAATAGTCACCAGGATAAATAGCAAAGGTTAATCTCCCGAACAAGGAAAAAGACGTCAAAAAAATTTGATCCCTCACCCCTTTATCCTAATCCCCAAAAAACTGGCTTCAGATATTAGGGATGCATTGATACTAGGGATGCACCGATACCAGTGTTTCGTATTGAGTATAAGTAACGATATCTACATTTCAGTGATCGCCAATACCGATTACCGATACTGGTACTTCCACTAGCATAGAGCTGGCTTCACAGGCAATCAGGAAGCCGGGCGACGTGTCATTACCCGCCTCCCGGCTTCTTGGTTGCCCGGGAAGCCGGCTCCATGCTGTTTGGCTGGCTCCATGCTGATTGGCCGAAAAGCCGACTTCCCAGCTAATCAGCATCGAGCCGGCTGTTTGGCTAACTTGATGTTGATTGGCCAGGATGCTGTCTTCCCAGCCAATCAGGATGGAGCCGGCTTCCTGGCCAATCGGCATCGAGCCAGCCAAACAGCATGGAGCCAGCTTCCTGGGCGATCAGAAAGCTGGGAGGCGAATCATTACACGTTGCACGTTACACGCCTCATGGCACTGCCGGTCAGAGGAAAGCTCCGGCATCTCAGGAGGCTGTGCAGGGTCTGACCAGGGCTGTATGGGGTCTCACTAGGGCTGTGCGGGCCTGACAAGGGCTGTGTGCAGTCTCACCAAGGCTGTGTGTGGGATCTCACCAAGGGCCGAATGCAGTCTCACCAGGGCTGAGCATGATCTTACTAAGACTGTGCGGTCTCACTAGGGCTGTGTGCAGGTCTCACCAGGGCTGTGTGCAGGTCTCGCCATGGCTGTGTGGTCTCACCAGGAATATGCACGGTCTCAACATGGCTGTGCGGTCTCACCAGGGCTGCGTGCTGGTCTCATCAGGGCTGTGCGGTCTCACCAGGGCTGCATGGGCGTCTCACCATGGCTGTGCGTGGCCTCACCATGGCTGTGTGCGAGTCTTACCAGGGCTGCGTGCAGGTCTCACCACAGCTGTGCAGTCTCACCAGGGTTTGCGTGGTCTCACCATGGCCATGCAGTCTCACCAGGGCTGTGCAGTCTTACCAGAGCTGCGTGCAGGTCTCTCCAGGGCTGTGTGTGGGTCTCACCATGGCTGTGCGGTCTCACCAGGGTTGCCTGCAGTCTCACCAGAGCTGCATGTGGGTCTCCCCAGTGCTGTGCGGGCATTTGCATGTACCCCCATGGCTGCATGGGCGGATGAGGGCGGTGGGAAGGAGGAGCAGGAGATATGTGGCCGGACCGGCACAATAAAGATTGTATACGTTTGATGTGTTAATTGTGACAATACATGTTATTGACAGCAAGAGAGCTGTCAGCATGGTCGGTGCACTGCTGAGGAGCAGTGCTGGGAATAAAAGTTGTATCACCAAGGATGGTGATGACCATAAGACTATTTTATATTATGATGAAAATGATTAATGCCCTTGTACGCACTTACTTTTCAATACTAATGCAAACTTCTTTTAACCCTACTCTGGGCTTTGTGACTGTATTAGGCATACGAGGGGTTAATTTCAGTCTGTAGCAGAAATTCAGAGAGCAATAAATCTACACTGCTAAGATAATCAAATGCTTCTTACTTCACAAAGAGGGATCTGTCACTAGATGATCCTGAGCTCTGTTGGATCCTTCTTTACTGAAAACCTCACAGTTTTGTTTTCATAATCATCATCCCTAATGCTATTCTCTTCTACCCAGGCCCCATGACATGTTTACATTACTGGGTCTAATATAACATGGGTCAGTCTTGTAGTTGATTTTTGTATATGAGTAAGAGATTTAATTTGAGCCAAAAAGCCTATGTGTTATAAAACTTCTAGGTTGGGCTTATAGTTTGAAAACATTATAATGTGGATTCAGAATATTATAGCATTGAAATGGTAGATTGGTGATGTACCTGTATCAACACTTTATTTATTAAGAAAGCTAAGGCTATGCCACTAGTGATAATTGCCACAGCAGAAACCTACAACAGTCTATATGGGCATTGTTGTTCATTATGAAATGTTGTACCAGCAATTAAGTAATGCCCACCTTGATGCCAACCATAAGCTATGCTGGAGGATAGAAAATGCTCTTGACAGCAAATTTCTACAAGGACTCTGGCATCTAATATCAGCTAAATTGTCTGTGCAAAAAAGCCAAAGTTCTATCTGCCATGATGGTCAAAGGCATGCACATCTATGACTTGTAAACTGCAGTGGTCCTGAGGACAACATGGACTTAGTGTGCGTTCTACAGCAATCACTGTGCTAAAGCTGCCATCTGATCACCGGATGTATTAGGCTCTGCTGTCCATAACCTGATATAGGGGACTTTGATAAGCTCCTGTGCTTCTGAACACATTGAAAGGAAAGATTTGACATTAATTTCTTGTTATTACAACATTACCCCTTCGGTTCTACTGAACCGAAGGGGTCCTGGGGCCGAAGCTAGCCGAAGGATCAGCCGAAGCTACGGCCAGATCCTTCAGAAGCTTTATGAATAGACCCCATAGTTTTTTACTTTTGAATTCAGGACTTTTAAAATATTTTTCAGCTCTACCGTAGACAAGTGAGATTTCCCGTAGAGGCAAATCAGATATAAAAAGTAGGTCGATAGCACAGTTGCTTTTTCTTATTCCCATCTGAGATGAATTTAACCAAGGGATGGAAGTATTTTTACATACAAACTTTACATGTGGTCCAATAACTCACTATATTTATGGAAAGAAATACCCGAGGGGGAGGTGGACAGATTTAATTGGTGATGAGTATTGTGTATATATCTGATTATACTGAAAATGTGAGGATGAAATCAATGAGACCAGAAATGTTGTATAACAACTTAAGTACAATTATGACCTAAGTATCTTGTAAATCAAGGGGTGGGGTGTAATAATTATAGTTTTTTTTTAGTGGTTAATGATTTACAAGGAACCTAGTAGTCATGTTATTGATATTAACTGTTACTTGTGTTTGAATATACATCTATGTGTGTCTGTACACACACACTGTTAGCTATGAACTTGGCCATGCTACAAACTGAAGGAAACTGAAGATGGCAGTGAACAGTGCTGAGGCTTATCCAGGTGCAAGCACCTAAAGACCTGCTTGTCCATTTATGTGTCTCCACCTCTGTGTTGTTTTTACTTTTTTTTAGGCTTTTGTTTCTTCTTGCTCCCCCAGACATTTAAAACACCTCCCTCCTGAGGCAACCTGTGGGAAATGCATAGAGATGAAACCAGCGGGGTATTACTCTTGAATTATGTGAACACCAACTAACCTAGATCACATTTGTGACATGATGATTATGTCTATAGTTGTACAGATATTTATATCAATTTTCTGATGGTTTCTCGGAGGTTGTTCAGTCAAAGTTGTGGGGGAGATTTTACTCTTGTCTTACTTGAATAAAGATTGTATAACTTTTAATGAACATAGTAATAGTGTCAAATGACACAGATAAAGCCCTATTCAAAATGCTACTTAAGTTACCATGAACTATGGTCCTTTGTCCTGCCGAAAATCCCTTATAGGGTCAAACTTGTTGAAATTGGATTCTAACTGGACACAAGCTCCTCAATAAGAAAGGTATATACATTGCATATGTGAGTGAGAGTGAAATACTAGCTAAACCTTGTCTAGGACATCTTGATGAATGTGCTTAGAGACCTGTTTAAAGACTGTCGATTCCTCATAAGGGACGCAGTAGTGGCATGGAGGGAGGCACACAAGATAGCGAAATTAAACCCATATTTCTGCCAATACCTACACAATAGAGGGAACCCAGCATTCCCACAGGGGGAGGAATACGGAGCCTTTGGCAGATGGGAATCCAAGGGGATCTCTATATTTATACATGTTATGTCCAAGGACACTGGGAAATTGCTCTCCTTCCCAGAATTCAGAGTCAAATACCAAATACCCAATCAGGAATATCTCCATTTTGCACAGGTTACTGCACATATCAAGAAATCTAACCATGCATTTCCCATTTCCCACGCCACTACACTTATGGATAGGATTCTTTCAGAAGGAAAGAAGTCTTTATCTGACATCAATTCCTACCTGAGACAAGCGCATGTTCATCCTCTGACCGATTCAAACATGATGAAATGGCAGGAAGATATCCCCACAGATCAGATAGCTGAAAAACTGCTAAAGGGTTACCGCACTACATGTAAAGCGATGGTTAACGAGCAGTGGAGAGAAACGCAATTCAAAATTATGCATAGGGCATATTATGCTTTCCAAATCAAACGCAAACAGGGCATGGTCAAGGACTACTTGGACCACTGCCCCAAATGCAAGCTAACAGCGGCCTCTCTCTTCCACTGCTTATAGGGATTGGCCTATAATACGGACGTTCTGGACCAAGGTAGGGGACTTCATCACATTGGTAGTGGGACGCCAGATTCCAATGGAAGTTCTCTTGCTCTTGTTCAATTTTTGGGATAACCCTACAGAATTTAATAGACATCAAAGACATTGGATAGGCATTGCCTTGCTGGCAGCCAGGAGAGGCATACTGAGAGAGTGGTTGGCCCCCAATCCCCCCACAGTTCAGGGCTTGCGTGCAGATCTCCTCAATTTACTCCATTTAGAGAGACTCGATGCAGAAATATCAATAACTGATGAAAAAAAAATTGCTTCCCTATATGACAGGTGGCTATCTTTTATTAATATAGTCTTCACGCAAGAGGAAAAAGATACATTCTTATCTCCATTCAAATACACTTCAACTGCTCTAATTGCTCAGCTGACCGGTTAGAAGGATGTGGTTGCCTTCTGATTTATATTCGCCTTCATCAAAGTTGATGTTGTAATCTGTATTTGACTCCTCTGTTATGTGCCTGTACCAAGTGAACTGATTGTAATCGACTAACTGTGTCTAAGAATGTCTACAAATGACTGTCAAATATTTTTAACTGAAAATAAAAGAAAAAGTAAATGTTAAGTAAATGTATTATTTTACTACTTGTGAGTTGTTTGAATCATTGCACTACACCCACAAATCTGAAAAGTTAAGCACAAGAACTTTTAAAATAAATAAATCTAATAGGGAGTTTAACCCTTTGTTACAACTGTAAACTTACAAAATCTTGCAGCAGAAACAAACCCAAAAAGACTGTTCATAGTCTCTGACTTAGATGGAAAAAATGTAAAGTGTATCTAAACCCAAGAACAAAAATTTAATATATGACAGCTTAGCAGTCCTTAGCTGTAGTGGATCCATTTGGTTTCTTTTTCAGGTTTTATTTCCTTTATTTTCACATGATGATTCTTCCAGTAACATACTTCCTAGGGTGACGATGCTCACTCATTGAACTGTATCTATGAAGGAGCAGTGTCACCCTATAACAGAAAGTGTCTTAGGACTACTGAACACCTCACCTTCTCCTCTTATCTACAACATAGATGGAAGGTATTTTGAAGTCCACAGAAAGCTGGGAACAGTTCTAAGATAGCAGTCAGCAGACAGAGATCACAAGTTTTCTAGCAGAATGAACAGGTATTTTGTTGTACTGTCATTATATTGAGATGCAGATAAAGCATGATTTGGCATGATAGGAGTCTCTGGCATGGTGTAAGACTGATTGGCAGGTAGGTGTTGCTCACAAAAGGACAAAAGGCAGCTACCTTATCTGGTTACAGCTCCATCCTCCCTAGGAGGATCTATGCAGTCCACATAGCCAGGAGGCTGTTTTTTGCTTTGTATTCTGTGTGATGTTGAACCTGTGTGGGAAACCTGAGGTAAAGGAACTTTTGTTGCTAAAGTAAGTTTATTAAAATAAATCAGAGTATTAAAATGGTTAGACTTCTTTCATTTACATTGCTGATGAGATCAATGAGTTATACTCAAGAATTATTAACAATTAGTTTGCCTAAGCATAATTTAAAAATAACAATAGATATTTTTACCTAAATACCACTTTCAAGCCATATGCATAATGTATAAGTACTTAAATGCTACATATATTCACAGTGCTCATACCATAAGAGTTTACATGAAGACTATGCAAAAAACGTTGTTGTACTGCAGTTTTTTTTCTATAGGGACAAAGCAATTTATAGTCCTAGGTTGCATTTCCATCTCTGCCAGTGTTTGTTTCATCAGGGCAGCAATGTAGTAATAAAAAAATAAGGGGGTTATTCAATAAAGAGTCAAAGGATGTAGCCAAACGCACACAGCTGGAGCATGGAGAACACTCTGTCGAAATGGACCGAATCCCCTGAAAGTTTGTAAAAAATAGATTAGAAAAAAACAGCATGGGGTCCCCTCCCAAATCATAGCAGACCCTTTAGATCTGGTAGGAATATTGGTGGAGACCCATGATGTAAAAAAAAAAATGCAAGGGGTTCCCTTCAAAAGTCATAGCAGACCCTTTAGGTCCCCAATGCCCAAAAAGGAGAGAAAAAATGGCGTCCCGCCTAAAATTCCTAACCAGACCCTTAATTCGAGTACTGGCCTGAGCAAGAAATGGTGGTGACAAGTGAGCGCCCCCCCCCCCTGCACCATAGCAGGCCACATGCCTTTGGCATTGGAAAGGTGCTTTTCTGATCCTCCATCTTCCATGGGGGGGACCTGGAGAACTTTTCAGCATGATCACCAAACCACCCATGGATTGAACTCAAGTAAGTTAGCTTAGCCCATCACTAATATTGAACCGAGGTTGTGTTTTGTTTTTTAAACCATTTCCTCACTGCAGACTTCACCTCTTCATCACAGATGAAGTGCTGGCCCTTCAAGTCATGGCATGCAATTCAACCCCTGGTCAGAATGTTTAAACATTATCTGACTGACTGAATGACTTATGTGATTACACTTAATTTTTTTAGACTATTAATACAAACAATTAATAAAGACTGCAGATTACACAGAAGTGTAAAATTGACCAACAGCAGGGCATTTAAAAGAAAGCAATATCTGGCTCAAATTTGCTAAAGACAAAGAGCACAGGTACATGTTTTCCTAGGTTAATTGAGATACTGTAGAGAATACAAAAGTGTTAGATTGGCCAGCAGCAGGACAGTTTCAAAAAGCAATTTTAGGATCAAATTTACTACAGACAAAGAACACAGGTCGAGGTTATACTACAAGAATTAAAATACTGCAGAGTATACAACAGTGAAAATTGTCTAAAATCCACTCTGAGATGGTTCTGTTTTTGTTTTGCCTTTTTTATGATGTTCTTGCATCACTCCCCAGTGTACCCAGACCCCACACTGCCATTTATCAAAACACTTCCCAGCTGAGTGTTTGCAAACACATCACCCCCACTGTGCTCATACCCTGCACAGCTTCTTATTTTCAACTTTCCTTTTTTTTTTTAAATAAAAAATGACAAAATTTGCTTTCCAAGCTGGGAACCCGCCACTTCCAAGGAATGGTTCCACGTTGTAGTCCGCTTACAAGCCTGGAACCCAGAACCCCTTAACACGTCCTCAAACGTCTGCCCATTAACCTTTCCCATTCTGGGACGTTCCTTTCCCTTTACAAACCCCTCCTGGTTCATGGCTCAAGCCAGCTGTCCCCACCACGGGACTCAGCTATGGCCAGCCCCCTGCACCCCCGCCAGCCTATTAACACCATACGCTTTCCAAACTCCGCCCACACACTCCCTCACCCCATCTGGAGTCCTCTCTCTTCGTTCAGCCCCGCCCACATGTATCTGGCCCCTCCCCAACCCCAGCATTTAAAACCTCCACTTCCCGCCAAACTTCTACCTGCACACCGGCTTGAAAAAGAAGGGTTACCCTTCGAAACGCCAGCTTCAAACGTCCCACGACCTGAACATTGATGAGTGTTTCGAACACTCCTTCTCAGCACGGGCACGGTGTGGGCATCTGCTCTTGGACACCGCGCTCCACCACCCGATCCACCGCAGCATCTAACAACCTGTCAGATTGTGACGCCACCTCCGGTCTCATTGGAGACATCACCTCCCCACAGACAGCACTTCCGGCAACAGCCGCTCGCTGTGACACACCGGCAGATCCTCTGCCTCTCGGTTCTCAGGTCGGCACCGCATCGCCCTCCTGCTCCGGTCACTGTAACCGCCACTGGGAACATCATCCCACGGCCCTCCAGTCACAGCACCGGTCGTCCCCCGGCCTTCTCGTCGGCACCACATCACCCTGCAGCTCCGGCCACCAGAATCTTCCATCAGGACCATGGGAACAACAGCCGCCTAGAGGACATTTCAACCACCACCCTGGCACCACACCGACCAGACCATCGTCGCTGACATTCTGCCTTCGCTATCCCAACAGTGAGTTTCAGAAGTCCACCCCTCCTTTGCATACCTTTTGACCTCACCCCCTGTTTTTTTCTACACTTGTGTCGCCATCCGTACTGCCCAGCAAGAGAGGGATCGAACCCAGCAAAGAAAGGGACTGAATCCACCACTCGACTCCACCGCTTCACCCCACCGAGGGGGTTACATGCGAACGCTCACCCAGCCATAGGTGAGTCCACTACTTTCTTTCCAGCTACACCCAACCACATTTATTGCGCCAGGTAGTGGAGCTTCCGTTTTTTCCAATTTTGTTTTTCACAGTGAAAATTGTCTAGCAGCAGGCCATTATTTATTAGCAGTTTTAGGACCAAATTTGTAAATGAGAAGGAGCACATATAGGGGTTTTATTACAAGAATTAAGATACTGCAGAGGACACAGCAGTGTACCATTGGCAAGATATTTTAAATCAGGGATAATAGGCCTAACTGATGTATGCCTAATTTTTATTTTATCTATGGGGATAGGGATGCATTGAACGTGAATGATAAAATGTGAGGTGTTTTAGGTTCACACTGTTTTTTCAGTTGGTCTTTTTTCTTTAAAATGATGCAGCAGCATGTTGTGAACAAAAGGCAGCTCTAAGAACAGATGGTCAGAAATACATGAATGCTGTGCACTCCAAAACTAAAAAGAGCATGAAAAATAAAAGAAACCTCTTAAAAATGGCCCTATAAATATAAATAAAAACAGTATATCAACACTCTAGTGTTGATATTTGAGCTAAAAACTGAATGTTTTGCATCTTATTGTTTTTAAATATGGCCTACTTCAAGTGTTTAAAGTAGTATTAAATGCTCATACTTTTTTCAATAATGAATCAAGATCAAATAAATTTACATTGCCCAGCAGAGTATTTCTTTACATTTTTGCCCAAGCATTTACAGTCATCATGTTTCAGAACAGCTGCTTCCAAGTCTCTCAACTCAGCTTCCCAGAACTTCCTGTGCAGTACAAGATCACAAGAAAACAGTGCAGTATCCAGGAACTGTCCATCTACTAGCTTGGAGAGGGGAGGAATGAGGAGCAGGGAAGCAGAGAGCAGGGGACTGGCTTGCCCTGCTGTACCTGTGTGTTTGTGGCGATACACACAGCTTACTAATACACACTAGTTGGCTCAATAGGACCCTGCAGGGAAAAGGAGCCACCCTAAAATTATAGCTGAATCTGCAGGAGGCTGAAACCTTTTAAACATCAAGAAGCACCATCCAGTGTAAGTGATTTTAATCAGCATTTAAAATAGCTTAAAAACCTTTTGACTTTTGTAATAAATATACAATTTCATGCAGGATTTTTAGATGGGAAGCTGCATTCTGTGTGTCTGTGCATTCACATTCTGCCTACATCAAGTGTTTACATACTGATTATGGAGTCTATACAATAATCCTAGCTGTTTAAAAAATAGACTCTAATTTTTATTTTATAATAAAAAAATTGCTAATCTCTCCCCCCTCCATTGTGGTCCAATCAAACTGCTTACATACTCTCTAGTCACTGTGCCATATGTATGGCTGTTATCTATAAAATACATCCTGCTAATTTCAGGATAATAAAATGCCTCCTCTTTTGAATGTTGTGCTATGGTTTTAAAGTGTTTTTGTGTATCTGTTTTAGTAAACTTTTGATACAATGAAGTTTGGTTCTGTGGAGAAAAAAAAGATCACAACTATGAAGCTATTTGCCACTGCTGGTCAATCGAAACAAAGTTGAGGGGGGCTTTAGCTTTTTTTTTTTTTTTCCTATAGCTTTTAATGCTGACCTGTTACTACTAGATGAAAAAAAACTACCTAAAAAAAACTTTTCTTTAAGTTGAAATGAAACAGAATGAGGCACTGTTGCTCTATTTAAGCCAAGCAACAAAGTAACGGTAATAAAAATCGATTACGTATGCAAAATATGGGATCCCAGAATACAATGTCACTGACACTTATATTAGAGAGGCATAGTGTTTTCACATGTCACCCTCAAAGTTGCAAATAAAGGAAGGACCCTTTCCCTACTGAACAATATATATTTTTTTTAAAGCACTTGTACATATTTCCCATGGCAGTTCCTGGCTCGCCCTCTGTTTGATAGTCCCTTGCCTATTAACTTGGAAATGTCCAGAGCTGATTTTCAACATTCCCCCCACATACCCTGTTGACATCAATCAGCTTAGGGTGAAATTTCCATAATTTTCAGAACATGAGTTTCACAAATGGATGGCAAATCGAACTCAGGTTATTTCACTCATCCCTATATATGATTCATAATATTATAGGTGAAAAAAGAACCTGTGTTTGACAAATAATGTTTAGATTGTGAAATTGGACAAACTGCAGAATGGTCATATAGTTTTACGATGGAATTATATTATCTTTTATAATTATACTTTAAATGTAATATTGGACTCCTGATTGACCAGTATAAATAGATCTCAGTCTGCTCAAGCCCATTCTGTGATGTCCCTTGGAGTTAGGCTGATGAGCTTTGTTGTTTTTGAGATGTGATGAATACTTGCATTAATCCAATAAACATGATTTATATATTTGTTATCTCTGTTGCATACAGTAATGTTTAATAAACCTACAACTTGAAAAGGAAGCAAGGAAGTTTTTTTTTAAAGTGCATGTAAACTATATCAATATTTCCTTTTAGTCTGTTAAATATACCATTGAAAGGGTTTTGTTATATATTTTTTAAAAGAACAAAAAACTGTTGATTCTGCCAGAAATATTGTCAGCTGATAACTTGTGCTCTTTGTCTGTGATGACTGATATCAGTTAGCATTGTTCCCAGTTCTCTATGTAGACTACAGAACACCCCACCCATGTTATGGAGATGTGCAGAGGAAGCATTGTTTTGTAGTGTCATCCTATGATACTCCTGTCGTAGGGTGACTATTTTGGGGGGTTTAAATTACATTAAAAAAGAGCAAATTATGAAAATAAATTGTGAAAATGTTGTGGCATCTTTTCATGGAGAGAGGCGTTGTTGTTGTTATTATTATTAATAATTTTATTAGTCATACTCCATAACAAACTATTTTACACAAGAAGATACGTTTTTGTTTGAAGCAGCTTAATAGCAGATCTTTCCTAAACGCAGCAGGATTTATTAAATAATGGATAGTAAAAAGCAATCAATCAGAAATGTGTAGAGCAGTGGACTAATGAGGGCTTATATCTGACTGGCCGCAGCCAGTTACTGCAACCCATGCTTTTTAGACTATGTTATTAAGTAAGATCCCATGTGAATAAGTGTCAGCAATGGGTTAGCTGACATTAGAGGGTTTATTATTCTTCTTGCTTAAATTACAAATAGCAAGTAATGAACTTGATTATCATTTAGATTGTTTGCCTTAGAAAAGTGGAGTGGGGTATTGCTTTGCAAAAATAAGCTAGTGATCATTCTCTTTCCCTGAAGAGTAGCTGCCTTTGAGAGATTATAGTACTCCTCTTTCTTAGATAGACCATCAATAAGGACCCAAGAGTGAAAGACACATTTGGGAAACTATTCATGAAGGACCACCAACACTGTGCTCTCTCTCAAAGAGAGAGTTGATGGCATGGCTGTGTCGGTGAAAGAGAGCTGATAATGTATTATTTTGAGGAAAAAAGCTGATGGCACAGCTCTATTGGAAAAAGGCAGTTGATGGCACAGCTCTGTAGAGGAAGAAAGCTGATAGCATGGCTCTGTTGAAAGAAGAGAACTATTGCCAATGTTGCAGCTAGCTATTTGTTTTGCTAATTGTAAATGCATCTTATCGTCTAAGCCGAACCTCCGGCAGGCTACTCGCTGCTTTTCGATCTATACTTATAGATGCCGAACAGCAGTGAGTAAATTGCCGAATGCAGCTGAGAGGCATTCGGCTCGGCAGTTCTGCTCGGTCCCTCTGTGGGACCGAGCAGAACAGAAAAATAGTTTAAAAAGTAGAAAAAAATAAATAGAAAATGATTGTGCGGAGCTAGCAATGACAGCTAGCTCCCCCAACTGTTTTCTATTGTCCGGTGGTTCTGCTGCCTTCCAAAAAAAGAAAAAAAACTCTCCCGGGCGCTCCGTCTTCAGAAAAGAAAAAATTATTAAAACATTTTGGCCATAGGAATGCATTGCTAGATAGCCAATAGCAAACAAGCTATTGTTCCCGCCCTCTGCTGCTGTCAATCAGTAGTTGTGGACCTGATGGAGAACTGCAGCAGAGGGTCAGAATAAAAAAAAAGAAAAAGCAGTGTTTCTCTCCCTGGCGGCCAGGAGCGGGAGACTCCCGGAGCGCCAGGGAGAGTTAGGCTTTTTGGAGATCTGTTAACCAGGGACACTGATCTCTCTGCAAGTGGCCGGAGCCAGCCGTGATCTGTCAGAAGCAGGCTGTTGGCTGGCCAATGGCCGGCCGCTCGGCCAGCTTCGGCTTTCAGTGCGGCTCAGCCGAGCTGAGGCATATGCGTTTGGCTCGACTGAGCCGCTCGGCCACGTTCGGGAGCTGTACGGGGTATACTGAATAGCCCGTACAGCAGCCCTTCGGTTCTACTAAACCGAAGGGGTCCTGTGGCCGAAGCTATCCGAAGGAACAGCCGAAGCTACGGCTAGATCCTTCGGCTGCTTCGTGAATAGACCCCATAGTTTTCAAAAACGAATGTAAAAAGTAACGTTTCATAACGTAACATTCAAAACTAAAAAAACAAGAAGAAAAAAACAAAAAAAACAAAATGTGAATTCTTTAGTCTGGCCAACTTTTGGCATCCTAAAGTAAAACTATGGTTGTACTAAAATGTTTAAATTGACACCACCGACAAATAGCTGACTGCAGGAACCTTTAAGTTCCAGCATCTGTTGTCCACCACACTTTTCACCCAAGTATACAAATAACAACCTCCTCAAAGTGAAATGGGGAGTGTCTGATCTCTGCACCAGGAATTTAAAAGAATTCATGGCAGCTTTAGGCAGCATTGGGGGAGGCAGATCCTTCTAGTACCCCCTGGCAGCTTATTTGGTTGGCTATTTGCTAATGTAATTTAGACATTTTAGCAAGCCTGCAGGTCTGATTAATGTTTAACCAAAAACTTTGCAATGTGTTAGGTGATATAAAGTCTTTTGGAGAGAATGGATAGTACATCCTAGGAAACATTGACTTTCCACATCTGTCTACATATTTATTGTCTGCATTGCACATGACTGTGGTTTTCTACACAATTAATCTTTGATCTGCACCTCAGTGTTGCTCATGACTATGTGTTACTGTACATATTAAGCTTATATGGAGAAGTTTCTGTGATCAGTTATGGATAAATTACTATCACTAGTGTGACCAAATGTTAACAATGTACCTAAGCTTTTAAGTCACTTGCCCAACACTCTGTTAGCATTGAAACCAAATTTTAATGAATTAAACTGTAGTAACAAGTTGTTAAGCATAAAATACAAATTATTTAACCACAGTGTTCAATCACAGTGCTGAATTGAAATTCTTCTGTGCATAAAAATTTAAAGAGAATAGAAAAATCTCCTTAAATTTTAGTATAGAAAGAAAATAGAGGTAGTAAAATACTGAAAAGACAATACAATTTTAAACACAGGACAGAGCAAATAACCAAAAAACACATATTATTCTATTTTCATTTTCAAATGTTTGCACTCACAAGTCTGTATTCTTCAAGAAATAAAAAATAACTTTAGGCAATGGAAGAAATTATGCTTCAGTTTTATATAAAATAGAAAACATCCAAAAACACCAAGAAACTAAATGTTTTGCCTGACAGAAATTGTAAAATATAAATAGGCTTTTCCCCAAATAATGGGGTTGTTTAACTAAAGTAGCATTTTTTTCAATCAGTTTAGTGAGTTGCCATTTACTTCAACTACGCAGTCATGTGTAAGAGAAGCCCACTTTTTTGTAAATACTGCTGCACATGGTTGGGTATTTGATGTGAATGCAAGATCCAGGATCCCTGGGCTACAAGAAAAAAATATGACTTTAGTTATTACTCCGATTTGTCACTTTAATTTAACACATTAGCAAAAGAGGAGTCCATTAGGGAAATAAGCCAGTTGGCATTCAACTGAAGTGTCTTTCTTCCATAAGGAAGAAAAATCAGTGTTTCATTGATTTGCGTCAATAGTCCAAACACTTATACTTTTAATAATAAGCCATTCATTTTGGTTTTTAGTCACTAGAATTCGAATACAGTCAATGTTAAAAAGAACTTTACGATCTATGCTGTCCAATTCAAAGTTCCCATCTTTGAAGTCACCCAGTCTAAGATAAGTAGTACACTTTTTGTTCCTTTTACTCCCAACTAGTCTTTCTCCAACTTCTAATATTCCATGATGCAAGATGTCATTTTGGCGATCTTCTGTTCCTGTGCAGACTTTAATTTTGCTTATTTTGATAGGTTTTTCAAACACTATATGATAAAAGTCCCCACTAGAAGGAGTCTTTGCCCAGAAATATTCTTCTGTACTGCTGTATGCTTTATGGACATCATAATTTTCAAAGACATTCATATTTGTGTTGAGGATGGAAGAGGGGTTATCGGGTATATCAAATGAGTCCTCCTCGAAATCATCATCCTTCAGCTTATTCTCAGCACCTTTATATGATGAATAATATCCCATATGCTGAAAAAGTGATGGCTTGAATCGAATTGCTTCTTTCTGAGCTAGAAGACTTCTAAAATGAATAAGCAGCCAATCACAAGGCATTTCCTGGTAAAACATGAGTAAAAAATGGGCTAGACGTGGTAGATCATAAGCGTGATAGAGCTTGCCGATGTATCCCAGCTTTGAAAACTCCAAGGTGACCCAGTTTGAACCTTTCCGTGAGTTAATAACTTTTTTAATTGCTGTCAAAAAATTCTTAGAGCACCTGACATCATCTTCCAGCATGAGATAATAATCTGAGAGGTTAGCACAAAAGTTTAATAGGTAGGCATAGTCAACGTTTTGTTTGGATCTAAATTTGACTCTGGCATCAGGGTCATTGTAATTTCTTTTCAGACCTTCTAAGACTGGGTAGAATTGTACTGGAGTGTGGATAATTGCTAGTCTTCCAGCAATAATATGATGAGAGAATTTTCTTGATATATCTTGCACTGTGCTTTCACACCAGCTCAGGTCAAACTCTGCTAAATGAACAACTACAGCTATTTCTTTCAGTTCTTCATAACTTGACTGTTCAAATATAGACTTAATAGTTTCAAGTA
Source organism: Nanorana parkeri (assembly GCF_000935625.1). Lineage (NCBI taxonomy): Eukaryota > Metazoa > Chordata > Amphibia > Anura > Dicroglossidae > Nanorana > Nanorana parkeri. Next base: position 183,858 of record NW_017306908.1, on the reverse strand, counting down.
AATAATTCCCCTTCTTCCTTTTCACAGAAGACAGTCCAATTGTAAGGAACCCTAAATAAAAATAAAAAAGTATTCACATCAAGTATATTATACTGCATTTGAATATGAAGAAGCAAGTTGTACTCTTCTATGTACAATGTATATTCTGTTCTGAATAAATGTCTTTTGACATGAACTGATAGATTGTTTGTGTGCTATTGTAATACCCCACTGCAACAGAAAAGTTATATAATGTTGTTATTATTTCTACCACTTTATAGCTGCTCATGCACCTCCCATGGCTCTGTGGCCTGCCTTATAGTAGATATGCCCGGTTGGCAATCACCCATATTAGGTTGGATCAATAGAAACATTGATGCATACATGTACAAGTGTGGCTGCCAAACAACTGCATCTTGCATCCCACGTAAACTGATAATCAAGTAGAGATATGTCAGGTAGGATAGTCAGTAACCACCTCTAGGTTTTCAAGTTATTAACAGTGAAGTTTGAAAATGAGCCTATTACTCTGAATGTTTTATGCTAAATGCAAAATTTAAGTTAAATCTTTCAAAAGATACAATATTACCCTAAATTTGTACTTAATTTATGTTAATGGGCAAAATTTAGGATAATAAGAATATTTTATAGGCCGAACTATCACAAACGTTTTAAATTTTTTTTGGTATCTTCTAGGAGACCATTTGCACAAAGTGCTTCCCCCTACTGTTATTCATGGCTGTTTTTTGCTGTGGACACCCCGCCCTCCATCCAGACTGCTGATATGGAGAGAGAGAGGGGGGATTTATCAAAACTGGAGCAGACATAATCTGGAGCAGTTGCCCATGGCAACCAATCAGCATCTCTTTTCAGTTTGGTCAGTTGAGATTTAAAAATGAGAGAGAGAGGCTGATTGGTTGCATTGCAAATTTGCTTCAGCTTTTGTCTGCTCCAGTTTCGATAAATTCCCTCCACAGTCTCTTGTACTAGCTGCCAGCTTGATACATACAAACAGTCACAATACAAGCCAGCAGCTAGTACTCTCGGGCAACTGAGCCCATACAAAAGCTACTACCGTGTTTCCCCGAAAGTAAGACCTACCCCGAAAATAAGACCTAGCACTATCTTCAGGGATTTCTGTAATATAAGACCTACCCCGAAAATAAGACCTAGTTCGGTGGTAGGTCTTATATTACAGAGATCCGCTAGGTCTTACTTTCGGGGTAGCGGCACATAAACTGTGTAAAACCCCCCCCGCCCACACGCCCGCCCACATTCTCCTCCCCCAGCCAGGTAAGACATCCACCGAAAATAAGACCTAGTGTCTTATTTCGTGCAAAAAAAAAAATAAGACACTGTCTTATTTTCGGGGAAACACGGTAGCTTTTGTTATGAATGACATCAGCTACGTTATCCAGCTCATACCACTTTTCTGATAGAAAATGAGCTCTTTCCCTCTGGGAACTGACACTCTCTACCAGAATAGAATGCAGGAGGGGGCAATAAAGGGCAAAAAGAGTGGAGTGCAGGAGGCAGCTGTGGGCGGTACAGAAAATGAGCTGCTCAGGAATGCTCACATCATAGAGGATGTGCTTTTACTGCAGATCACTACTCTCAGGCACTGAGACCAGAGCTGCCTGCCTGTAATTGCGGCAAGAGGAACTAGAACATTGGCTGCCAACTTGTGTTTTTGTAAATTGCTGCACTAGTTTGCAGCCGCCATCAATTACAAAACAAGCAGGCAGCTGGTACCTTAGTCCATTTTCCTGTAATAATGGGCAGGTGGCTCTAGGCTCAGTAGTCTTTCCTCCTGTACAAGGCAGAGCAGAGGAGGCACAGGTTTGCAAACGTTATACCCCTTTCCTCTGTGTATACTCTCACTTCCCCCTCAGCAAAGCGTGTGAGCTTCACTGTGACATATGACATATATGGAACTAGTATGTAAATTAGCAGCCCAGAGGTGGTTACCACAGTCCCTCAATTCAGTTCTAATTTTCAGGCAGATATGAAGCATGGCAGATTTATTTAAATGCTGTTGACCAAACCCAATAAGCATTCAATAGCAATAGATCTATATAGATCTATATCTATAGAGCTATATAGATATATATCATTTTAAAAAAACGAGATCAAGCTGATGTTAGAGTCTTCAAGTTAAGAAGATTTGCATGCTCTATTGACCCTGGTGGAAGAGAAACAAAACCTCAAATTTTGGGTTGTTATCAGAAGAGGGATACATGGGAATCTTCCAGTGGAGACACTAGTTCTGGTGACCCTGTTGACCACCAGGTATTTCCTTCTCTTTGGAGCAATTTCCTCTCCTGTTCTTGCTATCAGACAGCAAGTGAAGGGAAATCTCACCAATGTGACACAGATGTAAAAAAAAAGTTGATGGGTTATAATTCTCCTTTACTGTATTAAAAACTATGGGGTCTATTCACTAAGCTGCCATAGGCAGCCGAGTGACTCACCGACCCCAAGCGAAGTGAGCCGAAAGCTGTTCGGCTATTCACATCAGGCTGGTACGGCTGATTCCAGCCATATATCGGCTGAAATCAGCCGTACATCGGGTGGCTTTGGGTCGGCCGAACATGCTCAGCATGTTCGGCCAACCCGAAGTGCAGAAGGAGTTTTCGACTCAGCCGATCCAACATCTGAAAACGATTGTGCGGCGCTAGCAGTGACAGCTAGCTCCGCCCAACTGTTTTCTATTGGCAGGGCGGTTCTGCTGCCGTCAAAAAAAAAAAAGAATTCCCCATAGGAAAGCATAGCTAGATTCCTATTGGCTATTTCACTTTGCAATAGCCAATAGCAAACTAGCTATTGCACCCGCCCTCTGCTGCTGTCAATCACCAGGCGGGGACCTGATGGAGAATGGCAGGTCCCCCTCTGCTGGTTGACAGCAGCAGTGGGCAGGTGCAATAGCTAGTTTGCTATTGGCTATTGCAAATTGAAATAGCCAATAGTTGGCTGCCGGCAGAAAAAAAAAATTAAAAACCGAGCAGGGAAAGGTTTACTCTGCTCGATCAAGCAGAGTGAATCTTTCTGGGAGAAAGTGTTTCTCTCTCGGGCGGACGGGAACCTATTAGACTCCCAGAGCGTCCAGGGGAGGAATGACAGATGGCGTTCCTGGCTACCAGGTAACCAGGAACGCCATCTGTCATTACACACTGAGAACACAGAGAGGCCGCTCTCAGTGTGTAATGACACTGGTAACCAGCTAATCTCTCTGCAAGTGGCCCGAGCCAGCCGTGAGATGATGGCTGGCTCGGCCCAGCTGTCAGAAGCAGGCTGTCGGCCGGCCAATAGTTAGCCATTCAGCCAGCTTCGGCTTTCAGCGCGGCTCAGTGGAGCCAAGGCATATGCTGAGCCGCTCGGCCAACTTCGGGAGCTGTACGGGCTATAGGAAATATATAGCCCTGTATAGGCTATAGGAAATATATAGCCTTCGGGGCCGAAGCTAGCCAAAGGATCAGCCGAAGCTACGGCTAGATCCTTCAGCAGCTTTGTGAATAGACCCCTACAACAACAATTTGGCTTCAGTTCTACTATAACGCCTAAAGCGGGTGTGCTAATCTTGGAACTCAAGCACAAAGATTTACTACTGGAGCCCAAGTGAGATGTGAGAAAATATTACGTGGTTCAACTTTGGGCACTTTGAAAGCATTCTTTAATCTGAAGATTTTAAATGCATTTTACTTACTTTTTCTTGAAACAGGTATTCCAGCTAATATGCTATATGTAACATTTATAGATGATGAGAAATTAGAGAAATTTCGTATTGTATGGACATATTGATCTGAATTGAACTGGTGAGTTGAACCTTCTTTAACTCTTTTATCTTCTTCCTAAATAGATATACAAAGAAACAAAATATGCATTTAACCAACTACAAAAACTGTCCTGCACGTGTTTAAAAATTCCTCCACGCACTACTTGCAGATAAATTGATCAAAGATATAATTGTATTAAAGTTTTAAAGTTTTAGTTTTACTGCGTGTTGGACTCCCTTTCCCACTGCAGTCATACACATGTGAAGGAATTGAGAAGAGTACATTGTCTGGGTGGCCTCTGCTGCTTTGCATGCCATACCTGGTTTCTTATAATATAAACAATGTTATCACTATTTTGCTTATGTATGTAGTGCTAATTATCAGCATGACACCGTATATTGAGTAAACACAAAACTCTTTAAGACATCATCATTCTGGTCTACATTTTGGTTTCTCAGAAATAGGTACGCAGTCAAACAGACATTGTGTAACAATGTGTACAGTTGGAACAACCTCCACTTTTCTGTCACCACAGTTGTACAAATCAGCATTTCTCAACTGTTTTTTAGTCATGGCACCCTTTAAAAGTTTGCAAAATCTCAAGGCACCCCAATCTAAAATGTCATAGACTTTAAAGGGGCTCCCTCGCAAAAACAAGCAAAACAGTGGGTTTCCCCTTGACATTGAAGTGCCCCCTGCAAATTAAAATTCCTCCCCTTCACATCAGAATCACTCTTTGCATTAGTAGCCCTAAAACGAAACAAAACTAAACAAATTTTTTGGCAGTGCACATGTCTAGTAGCCCCCTTCACATCAGGAGCCTGCCTTTCACATCAGATGCCCCTATTTATATAAGAGTTCCTCTCTTTCTCATGAGAGAAACATGAGGAGCCCCCTTCACCTTAGTCTTTATTCCCACCTTCACATCACAGTGCCACTACCACAACATTTTGAGGAACCCCTGAGAAAGCCAGAATGCACACCAGGGTGCCATAGTTAAGAAAGGCTGGTATAGGTTGTCTAAATATAACTGCAGGACATTGGCACCAAACTTACTGCTATCAGTTTTTAGCACTTAGTACCTAGTTACAGCCTCTCTTTTCCTCTGCAACACAGATCTATGTGAGGACACTTGTGTGGAGGGGTGTGACTGATACTCAGCTCTTCTAGCACAGATTACTGGGCCAGAAAGGCAGGAAACAGCATTTCTATTGAACAATATACATTTTTAATCATGCACAAGCAAAAATCAGTCATACATCACAATATGTGCGGATATAAAGAGATAATGAGGTGTTGGAGTTCACTTGGGAACTTTAGTGGAAAATTTACGTGGGAATTTTAACGGTCAATCAGAGCAGTGTCTGGCTGACCTCCCTGCCATGGCTGTATGTGGGATCTGTGTAGGCAGAGATGCTGTCTGGTTCCTAAGTCACAGTAGAGAGCTGAAAATACCAAGGAATCAGCAGACTAGCATAACACATAGGTAGACTAAACCAGATAAATATATCACTGCACTTTTAATTTTTTTTTAGGCAATAAGTAGCACAGACAGTTTTTGACTTGATATGACATGACATTTCTGAATAACTTATCATTTAGGTGTATGTTTGAAGTGAATATACAGTAGGTTAAAAAAAACATGGAATAGGGTCAGATATGCACAAACAAAAATTATTGACACTGGAACGTTGGTTAGTGCTTTACAAATTATGTTGGTAGTAACAGCAAACATTTATTGTTGTACTACTTTTGAAGTCATTTAATAATACCATGGTAATAATACCATCTATCCAGTCATTTATTTTTTATATATATTCATCCGCCTGGTCTCAAAATCCCAGATTTTTTAAACTCTAAAGATTCTTGAAATGGAAGGCAAGACCAAAATCATAACCTGAAGATCCCAAGTATTTGACCAACACATACTGTATATCCTATCTTTCTCTTTTATTGTTAGACATCCTCCTATTACACACTTAAACCCTTTTCTGAAATTAAGGTAATGGTACTCAATCTTCTATTACAGGGGTCTCAAACTCAATTCACTCGGGGGCCACTGGGCAAATTTTCTTCTCCCATGGGGGCTGCTTGCCAAATTTCATACTTCGCAATTTGCATTTTCCTGCAGCAGGATACTCTAATCTGGCACTTACAAGCAGCAGCTGTCATTTATTCAAGTTAATGATAAGGTGACAGCCACTGCATGTAAACACCTGCACAGTGCATGTAATGGTATGTGATATGATGTGGTACATGTGGTTAGGAATCAATCACTCTCACTGAATGCACAATAAATGTGTTCAGGGAGAGTTTTCTAACTGCATGTAATCATATCACATACCATTTCATGTGGTGTGCAGGCATTTACATGCAGTGGCTCTCTCCTCTTGTTTCCCTCTTCCCTCCCTTTCCACCTCCTTTCCCCCCCCCCCACACACATAAAATAAAAGAGAGTGCCCCGTCACCTGCACATTCCCTAGTGATCCAGTGGTTGATTAGTAAGACCTTACTAATCCTTCCTTCCAGTCAGAGCTCAGAACTGTCAGAACTCCGTCCGAAAGGAATTACTAAGTGTCGGAGCTGACAGGAGTAGCTATGTGGTCTGCATCTGATAAAGATGCAGACCATGTAGCTGTTTCCACAAGTCAGGTACTGCGTACTTGACTTGACAGCTGGCTGTGTGCTGGAATTGGCCTGTGGGCTGGTACTTTGAGACCCCTTTTCTATTTTGTGACTAAAGGAAAAATGGCTGTGGAAGTATGGTTCCTTTGCCATCTGCTGATAGGAAAGGAGCTGTAGCACATTAAGTCATCCCTGTGCTCTACCTCCTTAAAGCATATTGTCACGTACCTGGTAGAGAGACTGAGGAGGCTTCTCTTGCACCTCGTGTCTTGTGGCCTTTGAGGATGGTGACAGAGGCCAGACAGACACTGAGTGGCACGAGTGCTCAGGGAAATCCAGAAATCAAGGTCACAGCAAGCCGAGGTCAAAAGCCAGTAGATCAGATAAAGTACCAAAGGGAGAAGGCAGAAGAATAATCCAATAAACGGTCCGAGGTCAAAAAGGCAGGCAGCAATCAAGGATGGTTGTTGTGGAAAAAAACAGGTCAAAGTCCAGGTAACGGTGATATTCAGGGCAAGGCAGGAATCAGGATACAAACACAAACAGGAGCTGAGAAGACAATCCAGCAACTACTGAGCATGTGAGCCGGGTTTAAATAAGGAAGTGAGCTAATCAACCCTGTCACTTCCTGTGCGCCATTTGGCGCGCTTTTATGCGCCGTATACGAGTCACTTCCGGTGCGCCCTTCTGTGAGGAAGATGTGCAATGCGCATGCATGAGCGCGTCCTTGGCGCATGCGTGGAGCGGGTCCTTGGCGCATGCATGGAGCGGGTCTTTTGCTGACACATATTCCTATTGTTATGCTGACAAACTGTGAGAAGCATTATAGCCCTAGTTGGCTTAGAGTGATGTCCCTTTCTCTCCCAGTAATGCGATGCAAGCCATTACAAGAAGCTAATATAAATACAGAATTATGATCTTACACTGGCTAAATTAAAAACGCTAGTAATTTTTAACTGGGACAATGGTTATTTATTTTATTTATGTATTTTTATGTGGAGTTTTCATGGTCGGCATCAGAATGTAAACAATGGGGAGCAATAGCAAGCCTGCTATTTCAAATTGCAATAGCCAATAACAGGTTGGCTATTGTATTGTGGTGATTAAATGTTATTTGAAATAGCTAATAGCAGGCTGGCTATTTAAACCTAGCCCACTGAGCAGAGGAGCAGACCTGAGTGAGTACTTATTCTCTCAGGTCCGTTCCTCTGCTCATAGGGCTAGGTTTCAATAGACAGCCTGCTATTGGCTACTGCAGTTTGAAATAGCTAATAGCAAGCTGGCTATTGCACCCACCCACTGAGCAGAGGAGCAGAGCTGAGAGAGAAAGTCTGGTCTGCTTTTCTGCTCAGTGGGTGGGGTTTCAATAGACACCCTGCTATTAGCTATTACAATTTACAATAGGTAATAGCAGGCTGGCTGTTGAAAATTCACCCACTGAGCATAGGAGCGGAGCTGTTAGAAATTGCTATTTTATTGCTATTTTATTGCAATTTGAAATAGCAAATAGCAGGCTGGCTATTGCTCCCAGGTGCTTACATTCACTTATAGTAATATGATTATTTTCAAGAGGAGAAGGTTCTACAGCCACACCCATAAAGCAAATATATAGACAAAAGGAAGAGTTCCAAAGCCAAAGGCTTTAGGGTGGAAAATCATGGAGGGCTTTTTAGGCAAGTATTAGACCTCCACAGACACTTAAAATTTTATAAAAATATCATGTTTTATTACAGACATTAAAATGTGCAAAACATAAAAACAATGAATGCATATTGGTGCTCAACCTAATTTTGGTTGGCATAAACCTTGTATACTCATATGCAGGAGTGATGAAAAGGTTATGATCAATGAGTCCTTAGTTGCAGCAAATGACTGTTGCTCATCTTGGAAAGCCTCAACACACATGCTATGCTATTTGAACTAACAGGCAATATCTCCATTGCAGTCCTCTCCACATTGCTCGGTTTTCTCCTGCGGCCCCCTAGGAAGAACCAAGGTTGTGACTATCTGAAGTCCTGTTTTGCTCACTGTGATAGGAGAATAGCTGCTGCTATATTCATAAATGGTTACAATCATCTACAGTAAGTTATTGGAATATGTTCCTCCTGATGAAGCCACGGATTTTCCACAACAGTAACAGTATCCGTCTATTGACTCCAACTAAGGACTCATTGATCATAACTTTTTTTTATCACTGCTGCATATGAGTATACAAGGTTTATGTCAAACAAATTTAGGTTGAGCACCAATATCCATATATTGTTTTTTGTTTTCTAAATTTTTTATGTCTCTAATAAAACATGATATTTTTATACAATTTTAAGTGTCTGTGAAGGTCTAATACTTGCCTAAAAAGCCCTCCATGATTTTCAGCCCTTAAGCCTTTGGCATTGGAAGTGTTCCTTTTGTCTATACGCTTACATTCACTTATCGGCTGCGGAAGCTAGCCGGCAAGTGAATAAGGCCATGGGGTGGGGGGTGCGTGGGCTAGGGTTATAATGCTTCACACAGTTCTGTCAGCATAACAATAGGAATATGCTTAAAGGAAGTGGAGCACGGGGATGATTTCATGCTACAGCTCCTTCATTGTCCAATCAGCAGCTACCAATCCCTGTGGGTGTTCCGGTAATTGGCGTTTACTGTATATCACTAACACATTTGCTTTGTAATCCATAAAATACATCAGAAAAAAAAGATATTGGTATATTTAATAACACAAAACACCACAAAATAATAACTAAATAAAAACACTGAATGAAAAAATGCGAACAATTGTCACAGTTGTTTAATTGCGGTGACTAAACATAATGCCTAAAGCTGTTCTGAAATTTTAATTATATCTAAAGTCTAGCCAATATCTTTAGCAATTAGCAAAATGGAAATGGATGGACCGGTATAATTAAATCATACTCACCACAACATATTCATCCTCGATGTACAAGTTCATGAAAAGGAGGCAAAATATTAGAACTCCAAGGAACGGTATTGCTGAACGCTTTCGAAAACATCTCATTTTATCCAGATATTCAAATTCAGTTGTTGTAGGAATAAATGCATATATTACCTAATAAGAAACATAAATTATAAATATTTTTTTCCTAATTCCAAATTTCTAGTCATAATGTTAGCAAAAAAAAAGGAAAAATATTATGCAGCAGGATACTGTGATGTCCTCTCTACCAGTGACATTAAAATATGTATGCACTTATAACTGTTACATAAGCTATATCCACTTACATTTAGTTAAAATTACAAATGTTACCAAGCCAATTCCTGATCATAAAGGCAAAATATAGTGGATTTTCAGTTAGCACTTTTTTGGGGGTTATTACTATTATTATTATTATACAGGATTTATATAGCGCCAACAGTTTGCGCAGCACTTTACAATATAGGGAAGAAATTATAATTACAATGCAATTCAAGACAAGATAAGGACGGCCCTGCCCGTGAGGGCTTAAAAGTAGTTTTGATTTCGCTTGTATTACATTTTCATAGGCCCGTCAATAAATGCTTAGCAACATAGTGATTTATTTGTATTCATTCAAAACTACAAGGCACTCACAACCACTGAGAGGTACTACAGAGCAGGTAGCACAGGATGCATGTGCAATAAGCAGGTACTGTTGCCTATATGTAAATAACTAACAATATTTAAAAAGGTTTCTTATAGTTCTTGTTAGTTGTATACTGTGTGTAAATGCAATCAGTATACAGTGTTTCTGTAGGCATTTTTTTTCTGTCTGTCCTTATTTTGGTGACAACTGTACGATTCTGGATTTCCTATCACTTTCTGTCCCTGGGTGACAGCGACTTATAATCTTCCAGGAGAAAGAGGTTCCCCTTCACATGACTGGATATTTAAAATGGAGGTTCATAACATTTTTTTAGTGAAGATTCTCAACTTTGATAAATCAGCTTCTATGAGTAAGGTATGACCTGGCTGGAAATAATAATTTAATAATCTATACATTTCAGTCCATTTCCATTGAATAGTGATGCAAATTCCTTTATTCACAGATAAAAATTCAAGAGGGGGCCATACTTATGCAGATACGAAGTGCAGGCACCTAGAAGTGGCTACATATACCTGCAGTAGCCTCCAAACCTTTTTATCATAGCCGAATGTTGAGACATTCTGACATTACCTGGAAGTGTAAATGCTTACCATTTAGTCCCTCCACATTTCTATTGGCCCATCTTTATGATGGGAAGCTTCTCTGACCATAAGAAATATGCAAGAAGGAATGTGGGGGCACACTTTTGTATTGTTGTTGGCCCAGACAGCAAATGGGATATGCTTATCTGTACTTCTAAATAGACATGTGCGATTCGTTTCGTTCCGAATCGAAATTCGGACGAATTTTCGGAAATTCGGACATTCGGATGTATCCGAATTCCGAATTACAGACATAACGAATGCAAACGAATCCGAATTTCCATTTCCGAAATTCGGTAGCGTTCGTACGAACGTTCGTTTCGTTTTCTGTTCTTATTCGTTTCTTATTCGTTTCTTATTCGTTTCGTTCGTTGGAGCAAAGTGACATTAGAGTCACTTTAAAAAGGTTCTGCAAAAGTCAGAGGGCCTCTATATAACTAGCCCTCACACTAGGATGAGTAATCTCAAATCCAGTTTCTACTTTAAATGTAACCTACTTGGAGGGTACCAGAATTACCAAAAATATCTTCAAGGCCATCTTTCCTCTGCTGCTTATTCATGTGGTTTAGCAGAAATGCCATTCTTAAAATTAATGTTCTCCTTTGTCTGCTCTATTTGTTCTAGACCTTACCCATCAGGATCCCTACACGCAGATTTGATTAACTTTATCTGGACTAAAAATGGTCTAGACTGGACTATTGAATTCTATCATAATTTAATCAGACTGAAGGTATCGGCTTCCTTGAGACATTTAATTAGTATGGTGTATCTCACTTTGCCAGAATCCTGGATTGGTGTATGTACTTCTAAACTTTGGGTTTAACTTGACCAGAAGAGCACATAAATCCCTCTGTCTGGTCTCCCCTGGTTACCACACACTCATTTGAGAGCACTCCAGAACCACCTCACCCTAAATGTTGCCCTTTCCACTAACATAATGTACACAACAAAGAAGAAAACAACTAGTATGACCCCAGGTCTAAGGAACACATATTTTCAACCAGGTTTGACAGACCACCAGTTTCTAGATCCACAAAAACTAGTCTAGACTTAAAGATTACATAACTACAATGGGTGTTCTCTTGCTTTTGGACCTTCAATCTCTGACTACTTCCCCTCTTTCTAGGTGAAAGATCTTGCAACTGCATCATTTTCTGTCAGTATTCTATAGGAAGCGTGACTATTCTCAGAAACTCACCCCTTTTGAAAAACTCTGCAAAGAGAGAGGAATACTTAGACACACAGTATATCAAACACACTCCCTCCTCTTGAACCCCCTGACCAATTTTGCCCCCTTTCTTGATTAAGTGTGAAAAGGACATACAAATGGAGTTCACTCCAGAACAGAGAGATAATAACCTTTACTTTACCCATCGTGCCACTATCTCAAACAGATTCCAGAAATCCATCTACACAATTCTAATTCAGTGGTACATGGTTCTCTTGAAATTACATAAACATGTTAAAAATTATATGAAACTTAAGTGAATGGTTTACATGCAAAAAAACAAATGTTCCCCAGAAAGGGATCCCACCATGGTTACAAAGTGTAGAACAAATTTATTGTAAAAATGAATTTATTTCTAAATATATTAAAATGCATACGTGTCAAAAAAAACAAACAAACATATAAATATCACATATATGACTGCTCTCGGCTAATATCTTAGAAAATGCTTAAAAAAGCCCCACCGGGGCTTCGTCACAAAACAACGCCCTTTCTGACAAAGCCCCGGTGGGGGGTGAAACGCCAGACATCAGCGTGTAGCTAAAGTGATGATCTTTCTCCAGCTTTGAATTTTACAGTCCTCCAATAAAGTATGTCAAAAAGTTTCTCATCAAGGATAAAATAAAGCATTTTAATATATTTAGAAATAAATTCATTTTTACGATAAATTTGTTCTACACTTTGTAACCATGGTGGGATCCCTTTCTGGGGAACATTTGTGTTTTTGCTATTAACCGTGTGAATCGAATACGTTCTTTGTTACTAGTTTCATACTTTGAAAAACCTTCCCTTCCCCATCTGTTTATCTTTGATTGGTTTACATCTACTTTAATATTTTTTAAATAATGTTATACAGTTAATAGAGTTAAAGAAAGAACACTTTAAAGTCTTACTCTGTATTATTTTTCACAGCTCGGTCACCTAACTCCCACACTATACAGTAAACTCCCTGTTATCTGGCATCCATGGGGATTGGTAGATTCCAGATAAATGTAGTTTCTGGTTGCATGAGAGTTACTATTTAAAAATGGTTTAAGGGGCGTGGCCGACCATGGCGGACTGAGGTCGCATTGAGCTGAGCTCTGCAATACCAGGACTCTGAACAGTGAAATTTATCCCTTTCCAACCCCCTTACTTGGCACATGACCTCGAGGCTGTCTTCTGCCTCAGCCACGGAACCGGCCGGTACCCGCGATATCGCGGCTTTCTTTGTGAGGATCCCGCAGCAGACGTCCTCCGGCGGGGACAGCACCATGCGGCCGAAGGCCTCGGATAAGAGCAGGCCAGCAGGGGATCCGATGGCCACTACGTCACAGGGCCCAGGCAAGGCTGGTGTGAAAACAGCCGGCCAGAAACAGGCTCCCTCTCATGTCTCCCCTGCCGTCCCTCCTGCATCCAAAGCCCCACTCTCTCCTGCCAGCTCCACTGCCAGCTCCCCTGCCAGCCCCATGGACCCATCCATGCCTGCTGTCCTCATGGGACCGGATCAGGAGCAGGGCAGACTTTGACTCCTGGGCTGTTCATTACTCTAGCCCGACGGCTCAGGTCCGGATCAATGGCTCTCTTTCCCCACGGTTTAAGATCTCCAATGGTACCAGACAGGGATGCCCACTATCTCCATTGCTCTATGTACTATCTATGGAACATCTGGCGGTGTCACTTTGCAGGAATTTGGCGATTCCGGGTCTGTCAGTGGGGCCTTTTCAGCCCAAATTAGCTCTCTTTGCAGATGACCTGTTAATCTATGTCCCCCATCCCCATACCTCGATGCCCCCCATTCTCCAAGAGTTCACCCGCTTTGGTTCGCTTAGCAACTTCAAGGTGAACCTTACCAAATCAGAGATCCTGAATGTATCCTTGGATGAGAACGATCTGTCCCAGCTTCGAACTAACTTTTCATTCCGCATCTGCCAAGCCTCAGTAAAATATCTGGGAATCCATCTCTCGTCAGACATTTCTCAGCTCTTTGCCCTCAAATATGTCCCCCTCCTCCAGCGGACTGCTCTGGACTTGTCCATATGACACATATTTGGTGGAGTTGCCCTCCTATTAAAGAATTCTGGCAGGCAGTGTTGGATGTCCATCACCGAGTGACAGGCACAGTGATTCCCAACGATCCCCGGGTTGCACTGCAAACTATGGTACCAGGTTCCCTAAAGTCCGTGAAGAGGGGCCTCTTGCGACACTTTCTCACGGCCGTGAGGGCAGTTATTCCCCGGCACTGGCGTACACCGGTGCTCCCTACCTTGGCGGAGCGGACTGTGGAAGTGGACCGTATTGCGGACCTGGAGCGGCTGTTGGCGGATGAGCATGACACCAGAGATAGGTACACTGTCACATGGTCCGTCTGGCTAGACTTCCGAGCCTCAGCTACATTCTCGGCCGGGGTCCTCCCTTAGGCATTATGGGAACCTCCTGGAGGCCCAGGACGCTCTGACGGAGGGGGGGACAGGGGAAGCCCGCCTGGCACGGGTCCGTGGGCTCCTCTCAGTACTGACCTCCCTCTGTTTTCAGCCCCTTCTTACCCTCTCTTCTCTCTACTTAGCTTTCCTACCCCTCTTCCTTCCCTCCTCTGGTTCTCCATCTGTTCTCTCCCATATTTTTCCTTGTTTTGTTCGCTCTTTCAGCCTTGGTGGAATCCTTCCTCTGTTACTTACCTGTTCTGTTTTAACATATGATCTGCTTTACTGGAAGGTACCCTTCTGCATATTAGTCTGGTCCCAGAAACCATCGGATCGGGCTTGTACGCCCTTAACTATATACGGCATCCTGAAGCACCACCATCTGGAGGGTCGGTACCTATAGCCGCACAGGCGGCACACCATAGTGGGACCCTCACGGGTCATACTCATCCTTTATTCTATACCCTCTAGTCCGGGGGTGTGTAGCTTTGACTGTGTCCAAGTTTCTGGATCTTTTGTGTTTTAAGTACTGTTGTACAGCTACTTTGATTTTAGTATTTCAAGCCTTTATTGTATAACTTGTGAAACCATTAATAAAACTTTATTGAACTAAAAAGGGTTTAACGAATGCTATACCCCATACTATAGCATATCATAACAGTATATTGTACTCTAAACCATTAGCAATACATTGCAGTACTGGGAGTGATTACTAGGTGGCGTTTGTTTACAGGATAACACAGAACTTTCACAAACGATCGATCAGACATCATTTTTCCAAGATAACAGCACTTTTTAGAGATCATTCAGACACTCAATCCCAGGATAATCCAGCATTTTTCAGTCCATTCCTGTACTTTTCTATGCTCCAGAGCCTGTACTGCCTCTCCTAGAAGGTGGCAGATCGGCAGAACAGAAAGTACACAGGGGATTTTTTTTGCCGGTTAGTTCCAGTTAGCTGAATACTGGATAACAAAGAGTTTACTTTATTTTGCTTTTTGTCCCATGCTTCTATGTTCAGTCAAAGCTGAGATCGAGATGGTGACAGCACGTCCCTCCTGATTCCCAACCATGCTCTGCAAAGAAGATGGGCCTCATGATTTACAACTGTTATCTCAGTGTCCCTGCACCTTCCAGACACAAAACAAGGCTCCCCTACCGATAGTGTCTTTGCTGATTACTGTGAGATCATATCCCCTTGCCCTACATTTCAGTAACCTCACTTGTGTTAGAAAGTGTAGAGACAGTAAGATAAGAACTGTAAATCAAGAGGCCATCTCCTTTGCAGAGCATGGTTGGGAGTGGGGATGCTGTCACCGTCTGGATCTCAACTTCTACTGCACACAGAAGCACAGAATAAAAAGCAAAATATACTGTGGGAATTAGGTGATTGTGCTGTGAAAATAATGCAAGATAGGTTTAGGAAATGTTATAACCTTTGTCTGGTTTTGATTGCCCTCCTGGACCTGTTATGGAAATTTGCCCTCACTTCTATTCAACAGGGATTAAAGCAGTAATATGAACGTTGGCAAAAGATGAGAAATGATGACACTGTATCCCAAATAAAAACATTCTTCCATACATTTGCATGAAATGTAAATGACTTAGGAAGAGTTCTGCAAGAACCATTTATTTTAAGACTGCAAAGAGAAAAAACAGCACGCCACACCCAAATGGAGAGTCTAAATATAGGGTTTTATTCCAATTAAAACAGATTGATATGTTCTGCATAAACAGCCTTTGTATTAAGCAGTCAAATGGTTCCCCTATCAAATAGTTGTATACTTCATAAATATAATAGTTGTATATGGTTGTATAGGTCTATACATATATTACGGACTTCTTCTTCCTCTTGCATGTACCTTTTAACCCCCAAAGCGTATTTGTTACATATGCAGAATGTATTAACGCGTTATAATGGAATAACATCCTACAATTGGACTCTCAAACTGGATGCAGCACTCCATATTTTGTCTTTGGCGCAATATAAACCTGGCAGAGGTTTTAACCATTCCCTTCATCTCGGACACAAAAAAGGAAAAATGTCACTTTAACATTAAGCATTTATTGTATGTATCTTTGCATTTCACTTCTTGTTCACAGTATATACATCAACTTGCAAACTATTTCTACTGTATAGAATATGAGAACCAGTTCTGCAACCAAGTAATTTCTTTAAGTACAAGAAAGTAACATGAAAAATAGTATTGCCTTGGCAGCTGTAGCAATATTATAGCGTAATGAGACTCAATATAATTCAATATAATCATAATTAAGTGTATTGTAGTATTAACAAATGTTTATATCCTCTCATTAAATGCATTCACGTGTCAAAGTTCAACAAATTTTAATTATCTTTGTTTCATTTTTTTTATTCCATTAATTATACTTGCATAATTTACCTAAAGCGTTTGCATATAATAACATTACAGAAAATATACCTAAATAAATACAGACAATATATGAATTAAAGTAATGTTCATGACTATATAACATCATGACTGTTATTTAGGATGTTCTTTAAAAAAAAAAAAGTTGTTTGAATGAATCACTTTTGATTTGGAGTAGATTATTGTCCGTTTCTTGATTATTTATTGTCTGCAATTTGTAGACAGTCGTGCATGATATATTTATGCCGACCATCAGAAATTAATTGAAAAGAAAGGATACCATGCATAGCTGTTTCTCTACTTCATTTAAAGAAACAAGATCTGATGATTTCTGCTTTGGAAATGTCTCTATATGTAGAAACTAGAATGTCTTTCCCTGTTTCTTTTATCATTCATCTAGACTAGAACATCCTGATTTCACAACCTTCCATGTGCCTCACCATTCATATTAAGGCTATTTTCCTACATTGTTCTTTCTCTTTTGGCTTCTTAGATCATTTTATACATTTTATCTTTAAACCTGGTACCATCCTGAGAAATCAGCAGGCTTCATGAGCTTCCCTTTGCATTTATTGAATTGTCAGCTAATTACCTTGATCATATTATTGAGATGTTATCAATATCCATGGGCATTGAAAAGAAAAGCCTGCTGTTAAAAATATCCATATACAATTTAATTCTTCAACATAAAAGATGAAGATAAAGATGATGTAGAATGCACAATGGATATTCTTCTGGTATTATAATATAGTAAAACTATAGTAATACAACTACTGCTGTGGTTTACAGCAGAATTACAGTCAACAATACCACAATCCATCATTATTTTGAATATTCTTGTAGTAATTGTCAGTAACCATGCAGTGTACTTTGGGGCAACAGTTTTTGGTTTTTAAGATTGGTCACAACTGCTCTCTCTTCATGAACAGGAGATCCAGGTTCTGTTACTTACTTTACCTGCCCTTGTAGTTTTTTAAAGGCAGAGCTGACATGCTTACATCAGCATTGCCCGACTCTTTTGAACTCTTTTACCATTGGTTTGGCACAGTTATTAGACCTTTTACATGTAGACTATTGTTCAGTATTCATTTTTCTATTATGGATTACATTACTTTTGGACCAGATCTCACTTCTTTATAAAAACCATATGTATATCTGACACCTTGATGATGATTCTATTGTGGTGACAGGGCAGAGTTTTCTCTTTTCAGCACCCTGGTCAGCTCAGCACTTCCAGCTTCATGCCTTACAGTGGACTTTGTGGATTGAATGTTTCTCTATCTCCCTCCACTCTCCAACCTAACACTGGTTATTAGGCATGTACACTGCCAAAAAATTTGTTTAGTTTCGTTTCGTTTTAAATTCGGATTTGTGTTATTTCGTTTTTCGGGATTCGGGTGTGAAAGTCAATTCGGATTCGGAATTCGGATTCGGACGAAATTCGGTAGCGGTAGTTCGAACGTTCGCTTCGTTTTCTGTTCTTATTCGTTTCTTATTCGTTTCGTTCGTTCGTTTGCAGCAAAGTGACATTTGAGGGGGAAAAAATATTTTTCTCCTCTAATGTCACTTTGCTCCAATGAACGAAACGAATAAGAAATGAATAAGAACAGAAAACGAAACGAACGTTCGAACTACCACTACCGAATTTCGGAAATGGACATTCGGATTCGTTTGCAATCGTTATGACTGTAATTCGGAATTTGGTTACATCCGAATGTCCGAATTTCCGAAAATTCGTCCGAATTTCGATCCGGAACGAAACGAATTGCACATGTCTACTGGTTATCAATGTCCTGGACCCACTTGCATGCTGCCTGTTGAGTGTGCTGGAAAACTTTGTGCTGCTGGACTCCCACAGGACACATTTGAGTCTGGGACATATGTGTTTCCTAACCTTTTAGAAGTGAATCACTTCTATGGGAGGGCACTGTGCTGGATAAACAAAATGTAAACTATTATGGCAGCCATGAGTTTGTTTATTTCTTTTTACTGCAGTGCTGTAATAGTTACTACAATGGCAGTAAAAGGGTCAAAGTGTGCATAACTTGTCTTTTTTTATTATCACTTTTGGATGTTTATTTTCAAATAAGAAAACTGACTTCTGTAAAGTAGAAAATAGATACATTAAATAATCCAGTTAGAGATATGAGTTGTTGGTATATGCATTTTCTGAGTCATTTTATTTCTGACACCAAATTAAATTTCTGACACCAAATGAATCATTACTCTTGTTGCAGTATGCTTTAAAAATGACAGGTTAAACTGCGTACATTGCAAAATAGCATATTTTTCCACATTGCTTCTTGGCTGTTTTTTCTTGAATTAATTCCTTTATTGATCAAGACACTAGCTGGAGTGCTCAATGGCAAACTTTGATGAAAAACTCATTTCAGAAAGAGATTAATAATGTGACTAGTAAAAACCAATTTTCTCACATTTAATCTCCTAATTTATTTTACATTATTTCCCAGGGGTATTCTGAACTTCACAGATACATGACTCGGTGCAAATAATCAATTATGCTGGAAGAAGCTCATAAAGGTGTTTCTTGATATATAGAAGACCTCAAGCTTTCTAAATAGATTTTTCTAGAACCCTGAAATATATTACAGCTAGGTCTTTAAAACAGAATGTTGACTTTTTCAATCATAAGAAAGCCAATGCTTATTTTATAGGTTGTTTTATTGTCTTAGATAGTATAAAGAACTCTGAAGTTCTAAAATCTGATCAGAATATTGTGGTGGTATATAGAAGATTTGACGCATTCAACCATCTCTCCTGTTTTAGAGAACTGATTAATAATCTTATGTTAACCGTAGAAAATAATGTCTTAAGTTTGAATCCCGGGCAAACAGATAAGTTAGAAGTGGAAAGGAAGATATTTAAACTATCTTCTCTACCAAATTATTTCTATTCTGTCTATTCACTTTTAGGATTTATACACCTCTTCCAGACAATACAAGCAGGATAGTGACACCACTTTCTATGGTGGATTAAATAAGTAAATTCGTGCCACCTTGTAGCTATCTAACTGGATAACAAAGGAGCAGCAATGTAGTGATAAGTTATCAAGAACCCTGTTCTCTCCTTCTGTCATATGTTCTAGAGATGGAAAAAAAAATGGTTCTTGTGCCCAAAAATGACCCCTCTTCAGCTGGGAACTTGACAATAGATATTTGGAAACTGAGAACCCTTTTGTACAAACTGGCAAAAAAATAAAAAAGTTTTACAAAAAATGTTTTTTAGCTTTTATTATTTTTTTTAGCTGGGAGCTTTGTTCTTTAAGAAAAGAAATACACTGACAGTTGTCAGAGACATGTTTATAAACAAAACCATGTCACATGACTTGTATTTTTTTTTAGGTACATTTCCCCTAACTAGCCTCCATGGTGAAATCTGAGGCTAAATTGTATGACATTTTGGTAAAGGTGACATTGGTAATTTTGCTGAAATCAATCCACTCCTCCCTACTTGTGAATAGGGATTAACTCCAGATTCGGGCCAAACTCTTGTCAATTACAGTTGTAGAAAAGACAAACTAATGATTTTGTTCACCCCCACAGCAAGCAACACTGCACTATCTGGCCTCCGAACTGTGGTCTGGTGGCATAAAAAGGGCCAAACAGGGAGGGGCAATCTGGCTGCAAGGAACCTTCCTGTAAAATACGTGGTTCCTGGTGGCATGTAGTAGATAAGGAGATTTATTTGACTTTTTGCAGGGTGAGGTAGTTACTGCTGCTGAAAACTGCTATATTTACAGTGACTCTCATACACACATACTGTATAGTAGACACCGGTAAAAAAAATTTGTCCAAAAAAACGTTTTTTTCCGAAATGAACCGCACATGTCTACTCTATAGTAAGTATAGTATATATAGTATAGTAGTTAGTGAATAATGTGTTAGACCTAGAGCAGAAAAAGAAAGATCAAATATTGTTTGTAGGGAGGTAATGTTGCTGCTATTATACCAGTGATGCTGCATAATGCTACTATATTTATAGTCAGTCAATCAGTGTGTGTGTTGGACTTGGAGTATATAGAGAGAGTGCTGTATAGTGCCACATTACAGTGAATTGCAATGAAGTTGGCTATGTATTGTGAACCTCCGCATATTCACATATATTTAATAGAATCAGCTATGTTGGTCAAGTAGCCATTGGCAGAAAACATATTTTTAAGTTTGTCAAAGTAGCTCCACTTTGTTGCTTTGATCTCTTTTGTCAACATGTTTCCAAATTCTGTAGGCTGCCTCTTTAACCTGCTTGAACTATTTTCTGTAAACCAGGGCTTGTTATTGTTAAATGTTTGAAAACACTTGGTGGGAACACACATAGCCTCACAAAAACTGATGTATGATGTTATTGTGTTAGTGAGTTTGTCAACGTATTTTGTTTTGGCTTTTGTCTGAGAAATAATACAATCTAAAGTATATTTTTTGGTTTAAAAACTGCCTGGTGTCTCTGTCGCTGTCGCTGGTGCTGTTCAAAATGTGGTCTAGTAAAAGTGATTAAACACTTTTCATGGAGTCACTACAATATCTTGCTGACTTTGTTTTTTTAAATAAATACACTGCAATATTATTTTTTTACAGCTGTTTGGTTCTCTACTTTTCAAACTGTGGCCTAGTAAAAGTGATTAAATAGTAAAATATCTTGCTGGCTTTTTTTCTGTGAAATGAATACACTCTTTTTAAATAAGATAAATACATTTTAATGTAGATTTCTTGATTATTAAATGACTGGTGCAGTTCCTGTTAAAAATGGGACCTAATGAAAGTTTTTAAATTATTGTGCACATACTCACAAAATTTTTTGGGGGGTAAATAAATATTCTAATGTTTATTTCTTGTTTAAAGAAGAAATAAACAAGACATGAAATAAACAAGAAATGGCTGGTGTGGATGTGGTTAACCCATAAAACTTGTCCGCATATTCATAACCCTGTAACATCTCACTCTCTGAGAGTATAGGACTCTGTGAAGTATTTCAGTGGCCTTCTATCTCCCCACTCCCCACTTTTCTTCACAATCCAGCTTTTCCCCCAGGTCTGAGAACTCCAATATCCTTCTCTCAGTGGTCTTCCGAAACATAACTCACTTCCATACTCTCCTTAATCCCGGGGCATTATCCCTTTCTCCTCTCTACCTGCTCGACATGGTCTCTCATCTTCTGACATTTACCAATATATACAAATACATTTCCTTGTTTGTTTGTTTGGCCCTAGCCCTGTCCAAACTCCCTTACTACATACGAATGTATTTGCTTATACTCTCTACACGCTGGGGAGGGGGGTAATCTCTTTGCTCTACTCTTCCTTTCTCCACACCTCCTCCCGACCTACTCACTCCTACATGTCTCAATGGTCACAGGATCTTGGTATATCACTGGCTACGAATCAATGGTCAACAAATTTGGGACATGACCAAAACCTCTCAGCGGAAGTGGATACCAATTACAAAGTCATATTACGATGGTATTATGTTCCCTTTAGACTTGCCCGCATATTTCCCACCACATCCCCTAATTGCTTTCGTCATTGCAATACGCCCCCTCATTCAACATTCTCCTCCATTCTCCAACCAGTGATAACCCTATTAAATTTAAAACTGGTAAGTTTGACTAAATCCCAATTCACATTGATGACTCATATTTTGATGGCTGCTAAGCAAATGATAGCTAAAGCCTGGCTGTTCCCCCATCCCCATTTACATTTATCTGAAGCTAAATCATGCCTTCATACAGTGTTTGTATACAAAAAATTATCAGCTAAATTACACAAAACTATGCACAAGTTTCAACATGTTTGAGATACTTGGATTGGAACATATCTTCCTCCTCATTTTGATGCTAGCCTTGTTACGGCCTGAGAAAATATTTCCTGCCTCAGGTAGCATGCCATTGTGACTCTTTGCCGTTCTTGTCACTCAGGAACCTTGTCCTTCTTTTTCTTTCCTTTACTCTTTCTTATCTCTCCTCTTCACTGCTTATTGTTCTCTTTATCCTCTCTCTTTTCTGCTTTCTTCTTTACCTCGGTCCGATGAGGGGTGGTTTATCTTCTTGATGATCCGGGACCTTGTCTGTCTCTTATGACCAAGGATAGTCTTCATGCTATTTGCAATGTATCTGTTTATCCTTGTCATGGTTATCATTTCTTAGATACCACTTAACTTCAGATATGTTGATTTTATTACCGATCATACTATATTTACTTACGTCTTTTCCACCCCTCTGACATGCGTTAATGTACATTTACACTTTTTGGATTCTGGTGTGGGTATTGTTGAAAAAGTAAGTGTGTTTAAATACTGTGCACTTACTCATACAATGTTTTGGGGGCTTTTTTGTGAAAAAACACTCTAATGTTGATGTCTTGTTACAAAATAGTTGGTGTGAGTGCTGTTCAAAATTTGCCCTAGTCAAAGTCATTCAATACTGTACACACACTACAAATTTTTCTGGGCTTTTTGTTCAGCTGAATAAATTCAATTCAATTTTTTTTGTAAAACAAAGGCTGGAGTGGGCCCTGTTTAAAATGTGGCCTAGTATTTAAATACTGTGTTAGTAGTCACTACAATATTTTGGGGCTTTTTCAGTGAAATAGATACATTCAAATGTTGTTTTATTTCTAAAAAGCAGGATAGCATTTCTCCTGTTCAAATGGGGCCTAGTGAATCGTAAAATAGTGTGCACAAATTCACTACCATATTTTGGGCACTTTCTAAATGAAATAAATGCACTATAATATTTATTTATTGATTACAAAATGGCTTGAGTGGGTGCTGTTCAACATGTGGCCTAGCCAAAATGATTAAAAGCTGGCTATTGTCACCTGTTGAAAATGTGGCCTAGTCAAAGTGACACCCAGTCAATTTGATTCAATCATGTGCACATACTCATTTGTACAAGCTGGTGTGAGTCATGTTTAAAATGCAGCCTTGTAAGCCTAGAGATTGCCATCCCTGTGCATGTTTTCCACAACACAGCAGGGATTCACAAAATTTCATGGCAGCTATGGAAAATTGGAAGGGTCAAAATAGTGGGTGGTTTTGTGCATACTGCTTTTGAACAGAGAGGTGTTGCCACATTACCTCAGAGTGGGGCACTTTTTGCCTCCTTTTAACCTCCCTGTCGGTATTCCCGAGTGTGGCTCGGGGTTAATTTTCAGTACCAATAGTGGTAACCCCGAGCCACACTCGGGATTGCACAAAAGTGTCACTTACCTTGTCCCTATGAGCCCGCTGTGTGCTCTGCTGTGCACGGCCGGCCGATGCCGGCATTTTACTTTTAGTTTCGTTTTCGGGCGTCACAGCGGGGGCGGAGCCAGCTGGAAATTCAAAAGTGAAAACATGCAATATACACAGAATACACAGAATACAATGTAATCTGCTACGATTACATTTATGCATCAAACCATTTCACTTCAATTTAGTCCCTAGAGCTTTGTCCAGTGCCCTGCCTGCACTTTTACTGTTCTTTCTGCTTGGAAACTTGAGAACGTCCATGGCATCCAAAAAGCGCCCCTTTAGGTCAAAAGCGGTTTTAGACCAGGTAGAAAACAGCGATAGTAAATTAGAATCAATTGCAGAATTGAGCGATAGCGATTCGTTGGGAAATTCGTCATCAGACACTGAAAGTGACGACAGCGATTATTCTGCGACCGAGCTCAGTGATGTGCAAACTTGGTACTCTATTGACTGTGATACGGATCAGGAAGCGCCCCCAGAATTCCCATTTACTGGACCATTATTTTTATTATTATATTATATTTTTGTATCATTATTTATTATATTATAATTTCTTATAATTATTTATTATATTATCATTTCTTATAATTATTTATTATATTATCATTTATGATTTATGATTTTGTGTTTCAAACTTTATCATACCCGGGATGTCTACTGGACTCTTGTTTGGACAGATGTAGGTGAGTTATTCCTAAGATTTACTAAGAATTACAGGCCTACAATATAAAACAACAAATTGCCATGAAAAACAATGTACCGCTTTGGCATGCTAAAATCCTGCAT